>NW_026652288.1:83981927-84012994 GCF_009828535.3 Hylobates moloch | reverse complement strand
TCCTTCCTTCCTTCCTTCCTTCCTTCCTTCCTTCCTTCCTTCCTTTCCTTCTTATCTCGCTCTGTTACCCAGGCTACAGCACAGTGGCACAATCTCGGCTCACTGCAATCTCCACCTCCCTGGTTTAACTGCTTCTTGTGCCTCCGCATCCCTGGTAGCTGGGACTACAGGCATGCATCACCATGCCTGCATTTTTAGTAGAGACAGGGTTTCATCATGTTGGCCAGGCTGCTCTCAAACTCCTGACCTCAAGTGATCCACCCATCTTGGACTCCCAAAGTGCTGGGATTACAGGCATGAGCCACCATGCCTAGCCTTAACTGTATATTTCTAAGTTGAAGCAGTTCATCTGAAAAGGATACATACCATACAATTCCTGTTATATGACATTTTAAGAAAGGCAAAACTATAGCAATATTAAATGTTAGTGGCTTTCCAGGGGTTCGGTAGGGAAGCATTAATCACAGAAGATAATTTTAGGGTGGTGAAGCTATTCGGTATGAGACTTTAATGGTAGACACATGACACTATGCATTTCTCAAAACCCATAGAATTTTACAGCACAGAAGTGAACTTTAATGTATACAAATTTAATTTCAAAAAATTATGAGGTTGGTAGTTCCTAGGAAGGATGGCACACTGTGACAAGATAATTTAACTGTATCATAAGTGAATGAAATAACCTCACTGAATTGGGTGGGAGGGGAGGCACTGACCTTAGCACCTTTGAAAATAAGTGAAGTCTATAAGACTAACAGCAAAAGGAACTGCACATAAGTACTGTATTCTATTTGATAAAGTTGTTTCCCATGAGGGAATTGGTTAATAATTCTGAAACTTCTATACATATATATTGGAATTGAACAATAAAGTAAATGGGTGCTATATAGCGGGAGCCAGATTTCTTTGTTAGAGTAAGAGTTTACAGATGAGCAGAGGCAGGAGGTTAGAATGATCCCTGTAATTGGTAATGGATTAGCGACAACAGTATAAACTTAATCTTAAGTATATACTTAAGATATAGATGGCTACATATAGAAATATTTACATCTATACATATATAAACGGTTAGTATATACAAATATTTCCTTGTTCTGTCAGCTGAGAAGACCTAGAAGCAATGACATAGCTGGCACTCATATATTTGTTTCTGATAATATTTTCCAATAAAAGGACCCAGGGCTGCTTGGAGAAATATTTGATTTGAGGAGCAGATGATGCAGAAAATATACAAGATTATTCTGGAGAACCTAGTACTACCAGAAAGCAAGGAAGTGTTAAAAAAAAAAAGAAAAAAGAGAAATTAAAACCCACAATAATGAACAAGAGTATGCCAGTGTAACACAAGAGCCAAGTGAAAGAGTGCTCAATGACCCAAACTGGAACAATTAATCACTAAAATAAGTAAAGTACTATTGAATTATAAAAGTATAGAATAAGTATGTCAGTTCATACTGAAATAACTTTTTAAAAAGTAAATAGATGAAGAATTTGGTGTAAAAGAATAAATATAATAAAGCCCAGGGCAAGGTTCATACAAAAATTTTGTAATATTTCTAATGTTTTTATAGATGGACTAAATATTCTTTTCTGAGTGTCCTAGCAGACAAAGCCAATAATTAAGTAGGTCACAAGGTTCTTAGCATGTGTATATCTCAAAACAAAAGGAAAGTACTTGTTCAGAAGTCAGAAGATCAGTTTCTCTTGAAAATGAGATTCAAGAGACATTTCTTTAGTTTTACACTCAACAACATCTTTGTAATAGATAAGGATGTAATAACACCTTTGAATATGGCATAATTAATAAGAAGTTTGTTTAGTTAATTTCTTATGACACATGAGCAGGATAATACTTATAGGTACTATATAATCTGTATTTATATAAAACCTGAAATTATTACTTGTCCCTAAAAGAGGAGTTTTTTTTTTTTTAAATCATGATTCTTGAAATCCTAGGTCACAGAAACTGGCAAAATTAAAATGTTTAAATTTACTTCAAATTTTATTTTTTTTTTAACTAATACTGACTTTTTCATGATAAGTAAAATATTGAATTCTTAAAAATACAGATTTCCCCTATCTGTCATCGGTTTTACACACATGTATTTAAGGAATGGTTAAGATCCCAACTATTAGCATTAAACTTCCTTTTTAATACTATTGCATCCTATTCTGGTCATAAACCTCTGCCTATCTCTAGTTGCTCACACACCTTCATCTATAAGCCAAAGGGGTTATAGATCTATTTAGAATAGCTTGCTTATGGATTGAAACACAAGTAGTTTCATCAACTAGCAGCATTACTCTGAACTTTCTAATTATGATTGGTTTGACTTTCTACTCTACTGAAGTCGCAGAACAAAGCTGCAAGATGGTGCTGGAAGGGGTCAATTGGCACCCAACAGTGTTCGCTTCCTTACGAAGAGCTCAGAGCACCAGTGGAGTTGCTTACACGACATTAGATCTAAATAGAAAACCATTCTATGTCCATCACCACTGAGGATTAAAACTGGGAGGCCTAATTTGTTTCAAGTGGGGAAGAAACACAACAGACTCCCTGCTCTAGGCGGTGTGGGTCCTTGTCATTTAATTCATCATGGGGTCTCCCTAGAATCTGACCTGGGATTGTTTTAGAATGAGGCTACAAATACAGGTGCTTGTGTTGGTGCCCTGTGTAACTGTTTCCATCCGTTGTCATATTTAAATTGCATTATGTTTTAATAGTCATCTGAGTGCTGTTTCTGTAAACAAAGCTGCTGCTCAATTTGCAACACTTTTATTAACTTGTAATATTTTATCCAAAATGGGAAGCTATATCTAAGGAGGTGATTGGCAAGTTTACTGAGGCTCCTTTTCCTTGTGTTAAAAGACCAAGCCCCATACACTCTTCACTATGTAATTTAGTAGTCTAGGATTTCAATGGTTGTCTTAGATCCAATCATTTTTTCAGGTATCAAATAAACTCTACTTAAAACTGAACATTGCCCTCTTGGTGTTTGTCAGTAGGGTATTATTTAATTTAAGATAGCTTTAGCAATTTCCCTTTCAAAGCTTTAGCAGACACTTTGAGAAATAAATTTTCTCAGAGTATGTCCTTCCTGTCATCAAACTTCTGTTATTGTGTGTTTTATTTCCATGGAAATACATTTCTTTGAATATAATTGTGCTTTTTAAAGTGTCTTATCACTTGGGGACATCTTTTCTCATTTATTACCTTGGAATCTAAAGAGAACAAGATAAAAATACCAGATTAATCTGTGGAGCACTTACATAAAACCTAAATATTTACATTTAAGGCAGGCCCCTTTTAAATATTTATTGATGAATAGTAATAAATATTGTGATACACTAGAATGGCAAAAGGGCATTTTACTGCTATCATTTTGGTGTAGACTAGGCAAAATAGAACTTCAAATTATAGCAGGGGTTCGTTTAAGTATCTGGAGTGGAAGGAACACAATAATAGCATAACTGAAAAGTCAATTGGGGAAAAAGACACTCACTGACTCACTTTTACTTAAGTTGTTATCAGATTCCAAATTTCATTCTCTCTTGCCACTTTCAGATGTTTGCCTCAGATATTCTTGTTCTCTTTTCTTTTCTTCTTTTCTCCTTCCTTCCTGCCTGCCTTCCTTCATCTCTCTCTCTTCCTTCCTTCCTTCCTTCCTTTTCTCTTTTCCCTCTCTTTCTTTCAGACACAGGGTCTCACTACATTTCCCAAGCTGGTCTCAAACTCCTAGCCTCAAGTGATTCTCCCACCTTGGCTTCCCAAAGTGTTGTGATTACAGACGTGAGCAATCACACCAGGCCAGGCCCCTTTTTTTTCTATCTTCTATCTCTTTCTCTCTGCCAGACCCTTCTCCTATTAACATTCTAATTTTTGTTCAAACACCATCTTCTTTTGAATCTCGTCCCTTCTTTCTATTATATTGTAACTGTCATCCCGTTTTCTTATAAACATGGCAAAACCTTACTCATTTACCATTCATGTTTCCACCCTCTGCAAGCTGACATTTGCAACTCTTTGAATCATTACTATCTTCATATTGTCAAATCTCTTTAAATTGTTTTTTGACATGAACTCTGTTCTGTGTACATACCCCATCTCCTTTCCACATGAGATGGCTTCTTTTTCTTGGCTTCTTAGATAGCATTCTATTTTTTTCTACTTTTTTTTTCTCCTAAGCTTTTTAACTGTTAATGTTTTTGATCTCTCTCTCTCTCTCTTTTTTTTTTTTTTTTTGATGCCTTCTCACTTGCCTGACCCTAAAGCATTGGTTTGCTCTCTCTAGCCTTCTCAATCTGTGTTTCTACTGAGTGATCTCATCCATTATCAGGGCTGCAGCTCCCATTAATGTGCTGTTGAATCTGAAATCTAAATGAATCATACAAAGGAAAGTTGGACTACTTTAAGAAAAGAAATCGGATATTCTGGGTAATAAAAATAAAAGGATATTTTTTGACAGATTATGAAAGAACAGTCAATACATGTGATTACAAAGTAGATTTATAGGCTCTAGCTATTAAAGAAAAAAAAAATCACCCAAGGCACTGAATTCAGAGGATGTAGAAGATAATGGAATTAGTACTTCCATTAAGACAAAGAGGCATAGTATGTTAGAGCTCAAAGACGCTCTTTCTTGTGCTCTGGATGGAGCAGGAAGCTCTTGCCCTATAGTTCACAGGTTGCTTGTACTAAATACCAGAAAATTGTATACTATGAATTTTTCTTGCTATGAATGCAAGGTAGGGGCTTGTGGGACAAGGGGAGCAACTAGTAAACACTAACAAACATCAGGATTTCTGAACCAGTTGTACACTATGTTATTACCACATCTCAAAGTGGCAGGTGAGATGAGTAGGAAGATAAGATACAAAGGTAAAAAGGCCCAGACTTCATTGCTAATTTACTGGGAGTATTAAGCTGGGATGCTGAAGGCAAAGCATGGAAATATTGCTTGAGTCAGGAGTGGGCATTATGGGATAGTTATAGCACACTGGGTCTGTAGTTAAGCTTAAGGAGACAGCCAGAGTTTCTGAAAAAGATCATATACAATATAGCATTAACCTTCATATTTTAGATATAAAGGGAAATGAGAACTTCATTGATTAAGTAAACTGTCCAAAGTCAAGTCAAGGGTTTACTATCAGATCTAACATTTGAATTCAGACTACTGTCTTGCAGGCCATCATACCAGTCACCCTCTAAAAAATGAGCAGAGATTAGGGACATTTAAGAAAGTTCTTTCTGTTTTAAAACCATTTTAACAATGCTTTGCTCCAATCAAGCAAACATCAGCATTTATTAAACAAAGCACCATAATTCATAGGGAAAACCATAGAGTTTCAGGGTGGCTGACAAATATTTCATTGCTCCTTCTACTATTTTGCTCCCTGGAGCCTGTTCAGTATTGTTGGTCACAGGGACAATTCACTCCTTTCAAAGTCTTTAAATTTAGTGTTGAGCTGCTCAGAAAATCATTCCTCACACATAAATGAACAGCCTGATTGTTATTTCCAAAACACTAAAAATCTTGGATAAGAACAGGAACACAAGCTTTCTTTGAAGAATGTCATGTCTTTGCTGAGTGGGCCTCAGCAGTTTAAGGCCTACTTGGCCTCTGCTTTAGATAATTCATAGCTTATTCTCATTTGACAAGTCAAATAGATTTTTTTTTCAGAGAGATTATTCTTCTGTAGACTTTTTTTCTCATTCAGTTTGACTATTAGTAACTTAGAGACATTTAGAAATATTTCAAATGATCCAATATAATTAAAAATACAGTATAGATGAGCTGTATATTTTGAATGAGATTTTGTAATAAAGGAAGTCAGTCTCTGAATTAGGAAATCCTACTTCATACACAGCCCATGCATAAATTGGCTGCTATCCCGGCTGTTCCATTCTCTCAGCATAAGAAATTACTATACAAAGTGCTATACAAAGACTCAGGGTTTTAAGGGAATAGGCCATGTTGATTGGGTTTTGGCAGTTGATGTTTTTCATTTCATTTTGTTATGCTACCTGACATTTCTATAATTAAAATATCCAGGCTAGAAAATACCGAATAAAATTGCAAACATTTCTGGGAATGTTAAATGGTGTGTAGGCATTTACATGTTAGTATGAATTAATTTAATCAGATTGTTTGCCTTCTAAACTCAGCAAGGGCCTTGACGATATGAATTTTTTTGGAGAGAAGAAATCAAATAATGTGAAAACATAGAACATTTTGTTGTAGACGAGGCCTCGGTGGGTCACGTGGTGAGACAGGGAAGGGCACTGATCTATTTCAAGAAAAGAGATTTTTAGAAAACAAAACTGTCTTTGTCCTCATTGCATGCACATGTATGTACTCACATGTGCATAAACACACGCACACACAGGTTATATTCAAGCTTTCTGGTCCTGGTGGCTCACACCTGTAATCCCAGCACTTTGGGAGACTGAAGCGGGTAGATCACTTGAGGTCAGGAATTCAAGACAAGCCTGGCCAACATGGTGAAACCCCATCTCTACTAAAAAGAAATACAAAAACTAGCCAGGCTTGGTGGCACATGCCTGTAATCCCAGCTACTCGGGAAGCTGAGGCATAAGAATCGCTTGAACCTGGGAGGCGGAGGTTGCAGTGAGCCGTGATCTCACCACTGCACTCCCGCTGGGCAACGGAACGAGACTCCATCCAGAAAAACAAAAGATTTCTGTACCATTAGGACAAAGAACTGAGGAAATACTAATACCACCATAAAGAAGAGTTATAAGTGACTTAAACAGCTTTTATGGGCTGGCCTAGAACATCTTTCTGACTTTCAAATTACAGACCAAATATAATAAACCATTATATTATAATTAATGTATACATTTTAGAATCTCTGGACAAGATAAAGTTCTCTGGATAATGTTTTAAATGATAATTTTTTGTTTTTAGAATTTCAAACCCTAGAAGACTTTCTCTCTTGAAGAATGTTTCCTTTAATCAGGTAATAAGAATTTTGTACCTATTTTGTTCTGGCCTCCAGGAAATTCAAATTTGAGACCTAATCACAGTAACAAGCCTGTTATGCTGCTCATGCCTTCATATTACTTTGATTCTCAATTTCTGTTTAAGCAGCCTAATTAGAAGAAGGCTTAACTCTCTATTATAAAAATGGTAACTAAGAAAAGACACAAGAAGAAACAGAACGTTTTTATGTATTATGTGGTTGTACATGCATTATCTTAGTTATTCCTCCCAATACGTTATGACATAGGTCTTATGATCCCAGTTTGATAAATCAGGAAGCTGGGTTCAAACAGATCTGAAGTGACAATGTTGACATTCAGACTTCTCAATATCTAACCAGTTTATTGAATGAATGATATCCTAATAGGTTATAATCAGGACACAGCTTTATTTTTCTTCTATGTTTGCATTCCAGAATGCTCCCTTGTGTCTCCCCATCTGTTGAGGAGATTGCACAAATTTTGAGTTGCTTTTAACTTAAGGACATTTTGCATTTTCAGGTATTACCAAGTCTAATCTTTCTTAAAGCAAATCTTCAAATGCTTATCAACTCAAAGTTTTCCCCATGCTCCAACTGAGACCTCAGCTGAGCATCAGAGATTTGAAGGGGTAAAGCCGGGGAAATGTCATTTTCTTCTGTTTTCTAGGCTTTTCTACTTTTCCTCTCCACTTACTCAGCAGTTGGCTACTTCAGAGTCAGGGGAGGCTGGAGAGGGATGGAAGTAGGAGGAAAAAGCAACATCTTCCTTGCAGTAGTCTATCTGTCAGTGCCCCTTTCAATGAAGTTTCCAGATGCTAGCTGACACAGGGGATTCACTTTCTGACTGCCTTCTTTAAACTTCCCTTCCTCCACTGTGAGGCATGTTTTCAGCTTCTCCTATAGGATGTCCTTTGGCAGGGCCCATCAGTATGTTTTTAACCTTACCTTCTGAGGAATCCATTTGGCATAAGGGAGTTCAGACATCTTTGATTGGCCATATATATAAGTGCAGTCCGATCCCTGCTGCTGTGCTCTCTACTTGTCTTGCCATTTAAATCAATTTAGCCATCCTTGCACCTTGAGCATTCTCCAGGTGAGAGGCAGGGACCAGCTTCCACGTTTATACATGCCCTGCAACACATGTCAGGTCCTCCCAAATAGCCAGCTGGGGAGTGAGATGCTAGAGTCCCCTTTTAGACATTCTTAATATTTATGTCAATTCTGTCAGCAGTCTTCTCACTTATCTTGAGGTGGAGAATGATATATACATCAGTAGGGCTGATAACTATACACCCCAATTAGCCTCTTTGATGAAACAGCTTTCTTTTATATAGCTATGTTGAGTAAGTTGCTGGATTAATTTTGCTGTGTCTAACACTTTCCTTTAGAATGTAGGGAGTAGATATAATCATTTTCCTTAGTCTTGGGGCATCAGCTGAAATTCAGAAATAATAGAATAAGCCTCATTTAACACTTTGTTGTTTTGTTTTTAAATTTCATAGTCTTTTGCCTATAACATACTGCATCCGAAAATTCACCTTAGGTAAATCTACTCTATTCTTCACATCTTTAGAAGTTTATTATGACAAAACATGTATATTAATCTATAAAGTGAGCAGACTTTATATTGTAAAATTTGTTTCTACCTCTGTTGTCTTTTACAAACATAAGATACGTTTTCTGCTACAAATATAATTCTAACTTTCAGCTACAGATTGCCAAATGTCAGTATTTGCCAAACTCAAGATTTCTTTGGAAATATTTTCAAGCAAGCATTGAAGCCTTTATTGCTTTAACGTGGCCACTAGTTGGCCAGTCAAAAGCATTCTGCAAAGAACTGTTAAATGGAAAAAGGTGTGGGTCTTATTTTGGCCTTAATGCTATGTAGCTGTGTGAACTTGAGAACTACGTTAACCTCTTTTCCACTCAGGGTTCCTATAATTAAAGACTCTTACTAAGTAATCTTTATAGCCACAAGAGGTTAACCATCCACATAGTACTTAGATGAACCATTTGAACCAAGCACTGAAATCCTTCTAAATAAAGCCAGAGCCATTGGAGCTGTTGAGTAGAAAATAACCCCTGACTGATAATATGTCTGGACAAGCCATTATCCAGGAGGGGTTGCTTTGATTTCAGTAAAGTGAAGTGCTAATCTAAGCAGTTAGTTTTTCAGAGTTTCCAGAGACTAAACAGGATGCATACCAACAAAATGAGTACACTTACAGAGCATTTATTTGTTAAACGGCCAATGAAGTGTGTGTGTGTGTATGTGTGTGTCTGTGTGTGTGTGTATGTGAGAGAATGAGAAAGTGAGTGAATGTCTATTCACAAATTAGTTAATATATAATATGCTGATAAAATTTCCACAAGTAATAAACTAATATTTATAAATAAGCAGGTCTCAAAATATAGATGAATATCTATTAGCTTCAGGATAAAAATCAAACTCGATGGCATAGGACTCCATGGCCTGGCCTCTGATGCCCTCTTCACACTCAGCTCTTGCTTTGCCCTGACTCAAATTCTATCCTTTGATCATACTGAGCTACTTGTTCTTGCTCGAAAACATCGGGATTTCAGCCTCCACAGCTTTTCATAAGTAACTTCTCTTATCTATTGTTCTAGTTATCTACTGCTGGGTAATAAATCATGCTAACACTTACTGGTGGTCCTGGGAGTTGACAGAGCTTAGCTAGGTGGTCCTTACTCAATGGAGTCTCTCATAGGAATGCAGTGGTGGCTAAAACTGTAATTGTCTGGGTCTTGCTAACTCACATGTCTTGTACCTGGACTTGAAAGACTCAGACAGCTGAAATCTAGAACAGCTGGGCTCTTTGGATATTCCTCTCTGTGTGGTCTTTTGATATGTTCTCTCCAGCCTGATAGCTTCAGCGGAGTCAGACTACTTACACGATGGCTCAGAGCTTTAAAATGCTTGTCTTAATAGAACAAGAGTCAGGTGGAAGCCATATCATCTTCCACGGCTAGCTTTAAAATGCTTGTCTTAATAGAACAAGAGTCAGGTGGAAGCCATATCATCTTCCACGGCTAGCTTTAAAATGCTTGTCTTAATAGAACAAGAGTCACGTGGAAGCCATAGCATCTTCCAAGGCTTGCAATGTGACTTCTGCTGCATTTTATTTATTAGAAAGGGGTTGCTAAGGACAATTTATGTTCAAGAAGGGAGAATTAGATTCCACTTTTCTATGGGTGGAATGTCAAAGAATGTATGAACATATTTTCAAACCATCATGTGCACAGAGCAAATACCTATTATCATATTTTGAGACTCCTGTCTACAGTCGTCTCTCTTATGAAGGCTTTGGACCATGTTCATATTTCGCCTTACCCCTTACCCTTTCTCAAATTGACCATTTGCTTCATTATACTTCTATTATTTCTGTACTCTATTCTATTATTACAAGTATGATTTTTTTTGTATATCTATATTCGTTTATGCTTGTCTGGTCTATTAGAATACAAATGTCTTAACTGTGAGAAATGTTTCTATATTCTCCTTGTTAGCTGTGTTATTTAGCTCAGTATCAAAAAAAGTCTGTTAATTGAATGACTGATTGAACTGAATAAAGTATTGAATAATAAATATAAGAGAATATAAAAAGCTTAAATAAGCCAGAAAATTTATTTGTAACAAAACAGACTTACTTTTTAAATGATGCAAAATCATTTCTTTCAATGCTAAGGACATTTTGCTTTGGGCTTTATGAAAAATTACAATTGGTTTACCACTTTGTGTATAAGTGACTAGAAACCCCAAACTTATTTTTTTCTCATTAGCATTATGGTCATTGAAAGCAAATTATCGCATGCACAGATTAAGAGCTCATGTCCTTAGTTCTGAGGCCCTGAAAAAAATTAGCAAATTCTGTGGAATATACTCATCTTCTTTCTCTCAGAACTTAGTATACATTCATCTTGTGACTCCTACAGTGCTGATTACAAGAGCCATCAAATGTCCATAAAAGCCCAATATAATAATAGAAGAAGGAGCTTTTCCAAGATGAATTTAAGAAGTGATGGATTTGCAAAATGTAATGGTTAACTTCCTGGCAATTGTATAATAAATGATAAGCAGAAATTAAGTAATGCACTTCTATTTGCTTTAGATTTATATGTTTGCCTTTTGGGTACATGCTGGCCGTTGAAATTGACAGCATTAATCTTTGGCATCTTTATTTCATCTCCTATATAAAAGCTAGTTTAAAAAGATGTTGCAACTCTCACCCAAATTAGTGAAAGCAAGGTTATTTATATTTAATTTTCCCAAGTGCCAGACTTTTTACTTCTCATACATTCCTATATCAATATTAGCACTTTGGATATTAAGAAATTTAAAAAGTTGAATAGTTTACTGGCATATTTCAGCAACTCGAGATCTCTGCCACTCGCAATTGTAATTACATGGGGAGTGGATAATTAGTCTTTAATAGTAAAGGAATAGTAGGGGTCACATTGGGCTCAGAGTCACGGGTAGCGTTTTCATTAAATATCACCCCGTAGTCATTACTCACTGCACACTTTAGCAAGGCAGTTGATGAGGAAGGACATCGGAAACAGGGACATTGCCATCAACAGGCAGAGCACGCACATGCTCAAGAGTGTAATTTGGTTCAACTAGTACTTGGAGACACTTACTGTCACATTATGCCACCCTACAACTAAAAAGAGTTTAGGAGATAAAAACTATTGTTTAGAGCAAGTGTGTGGTTGTCTGATGGCACATACTTCAAATTCTCTTCCCGAAAGCTAAGAGATTCCATCATTCTATTGTTCCTTAGATGAAATTTGTAACATTGAATCCCACAATTTAATGTTTCATCAGGCAATACATGCACCAATGTCAATTATTCAACTAAAGTGATATGAAGTGAGAGATATTGCTCCATCATTATACAGAAAGCTTTAACAGAAATGGAGATGAAAGCAGGGCTCTCGTAGTAATTTCTCTGTGCCTTTATGTATAATATGAAGAAAATGTTTACACTTGATTTCCACCATTGTCATTTTTATTTATTTTTTGCTTTTCCTGTTCAGAAATAGACGTAACTATGATCACTCAGGTCAATTTTCAGAAATTTTAATCCCCGTATCTTGGCTTTAATATTTTTGGTGCATTTGTAAAATGAAAAACAAAACCCCAGATCTCAAGAACCCAGTTATATGTGGTGTCTGGTGTTAGCACACATAGATGACTTAAGACGATTTATCCCTGTCACACTCTATCAGCCACACCCCTCTCAAGTTTTCACAAAACAAAAATACACTCCAATAAAATGGTGAGAATACACGGTGAACACATCTCCTAGACAAGTCTCTTAGATCCTGATTTCAGCCAAAGTATTACCTCCCATGTCTTTTCTATACAGAAGTTCTCAAGTTGCCACTGGTTACATTATTTCCATTGGAATGCCTGCTCCTATAAAGACTTTCTACTTCTTCATATAAGTACTTGTAGCGAATGAGAGAAATAACAAGCCTGGATAGTTCTCATTTATGAAAATCAGTGATTTAAATTATGATGAAAAGGTAATGTCAGAAATCTGTTATGTCTCTGAGAGGTCTGGAATGAAAGTTATTGAAAGAGAATAAAAGGGGCCAGGCATGGTGGCTCACACCTGTAACCTCAGCACTTTGGGAGGCCAAGGCAGGTGGATCACTTGAGGTCAGGAGTTTGAGATCAGCCTGGCTAACATGGTGAAAACCTGTCTCTACTAAAAATACAAAAATTAACTGGGTGTGATGGTGAGCACCTGTTAGTCCCAGCTGCTCTGGAGGCTAAGGCAGGAGAATTGCTTGAGCCCAGGAGGCAGAGGTTGCAGTGAGCTGAGATCTTGCCACTGCACTCCAGCCTGGCCGACAGAGAGAGTCTCCGTCTCAAACTCCAGCCTGGCGGACAGAGAGAGTCTCCGTCTCAAACTCCAGCCTGGCCGACAGAGACAGACTCCGTCTCAAACTCCAGCCTGGCCGACAGAGACAGACTCCATGTCAAACTCCAGCCTGGCGGACAGAGACAGACTCCATGTCAAACTCCAGCCTGGCCGACAGAGACAGACTCTGTCTCAAACTCCAGCCTGGCGGACAGAGACAGACTCCATGTCAAACTCCAGCCTGGCGGACAGAGAGAGACTCCGTCTCAAACTCCAGCCTGGCGGACAGAGAGAGTCTCCGTCTCAAACTCCAGCCTGGCGGACAGAGAGAGTCTCCGTCTCAAACTCCAGCCTGGCGGACAGAGAGAGTCTCCGTCTCAAACTCCAGCCTGGCGGACAGAGAGAGTCTCCGTCTCAAACTCCAGCCTGGCCGACAGAGAGAGACTCCGTCTCAAACTCCAGCCTGGAATCTCGCTCAAATCACCTGGCGGACGAAAGATCTCTCTCAACTCACCTGGCCGACAGAGACAGACTCCCAAATCACCTGGCCACTCCAGCCTGGCCGACAGAGAGACTCTATCTCAAACTCCAGCCTGGCCGACAGAGAGAGTCTCCGTCTCAAACTCCAGCCTGGCCGACAGAGAGAGACTCCGTCTCAAACTCCAGCCTGGCCGACAGAGACAGACTCCATGTCAAACTCCAGCCTGGCGGACAGAGAGAGTCTCCGTCTCAAACTCCAGCCTGGCGGACAGAGAGAGTCTCCGTCTCAAACTCCAGCCTGGCCGACAGAGAGAGTCTCCGTCTCAAACTCCAGCCTGGCCGACAGAGAGACTCTCTCTCAAACTCCAGCCTGGCCGACAGAGAGACTCCGTCTCAAACTCCAGCCTGGCCGACAGAGACAGACTCCATGTCAAACTCCAGCCTGGCCGACAGAGAGAGACTCCACCTCAAAAAAAGGGAGAATAAAAGAATGGGTAAGATCATTTGTATCTAATAATAATACTCATTTTAAGTAATTTTAGGGAGTTTTATAAACATATTTTGGGAGAAATTCTCTGTTTTACTTCATGATTGTACTAGTTTTTGATCTGTATGTTGAGTTAGAGTGATGAGTGCTTGTATGTGATTCCAGCCAGTGAGGGTTTTCACTCACTTATTAGAGGGAAGAAAAGAATAGGAAACAAGGCAAAAGATTGACTTCGAAAAAGGAGTCATAATTTGGAAAGTGACAGATAGCAAACATAGTCTCTACCTTACTAAGATTGTCTACCATAGCTTCCCTTCTCCTGTCTAATGTTTTTTAATTTGACTGCTGCTCTTCAGACGATCTTTTAGCTCTGTGTAACCTCTTTTATTTTTCCGTTTTTTAAAAAATTATGACACAAATAGTGCATAAAAGGCAGTTTAGTTTAAAAAATAATTATAAACACCTTATATCCACCATTTAGGCTCATTGCTGAATCACATCTAGCCCCATTCCTCAATAAATTTACTGTTATTTGGAAAAAGAAATAAGTGACTAGGTATAATAAAATGTTACAGGTACTTTAAAAAGTATGCTTCTGGGCACAGTGGCTCACGCCTGTTAATCCCAGCATTTTGGGAGGCTAAGGCAAGAGGATTGCTTAAGACTAGGAGTTTGAGACCAGCCTAGACAACATAGTGAGACCCTGTCTCTACAAAAAAATAAAAAACAAAAATAAATAAAAGACACATGCATTCATATAAAGTGTAATAAAAAAAAAACAGGGCATGGTCAATTAAATTTGTTGGGGAAAAAACAGAAGGGACAGGACAGAGATATCTTCATAGATGAAATTAGAGCTGAAGCCAAACAGATTAATGGGTGACTGCCAGGCAGACCGTGAGTTAGCAGAGGGCTCTAAGCAGAGGAAGCTGCAGTAACAAATAGCAGAGACATGAACAATACTGGCATATTTTGAAATCACAAGGGACTTTGTGGGATGTGGGGCAGCACCTTAAAATTCCTCTGCAATCTCATTTCTAAAGTTTGAATGGGACAAGCCTGGAAGTAGAGTGACCTGATGAAAAGCTGTTCAGGTAGCCCAGAAAGAAATTAAAGTCTGGATTAAGTAATATGGAGACACTGTGTAAGTTCAAGGAATTTTTAAGAATCACAATTTTCAAGATCTGGTGATTAGTTGGATATAGAGGGTAATGGAAGGAGGGTTTAAGAATCAGTCCTAAATTTTCAGTCTAAGTGATCAGGTTCATGACAGTTCTACTAGGTAAGATAGAAAACTCAGTAGGCCGGGCGCAGTGGCTCACGCCTGTAATCCCAGCACTTTGGGAGGCCGAGGCGGGCAGATCACAAGGTCAGGAGATTGAGACCATCCGGGCTAACACGGTGAAACCCCGTCTCTACTAAAAATACAAAAAATTAGCCGGGCGTGGTAGCGGGCGCCTGTAGTCCCAGCTACTCAGGAGGCTGAGGCAGGAGAATGGCGTGAACCTGGGAGGTGGAGCTTGCAGTGGCGCGATCTCGGCTCACTGCAAGCTCCAAAAAAAAAAAAAAAAAAAAAAACAACTCAGTAAAATTGCTCTTTTGCACAAATTTGGAAATAATGGTATTTGTGATTGCTTCCAATCTTCCTCTGAGACCCAGATGTTAATCAGAGAAAGACTGAGGGAGGAACCAAATGGGGGGAAGAACATGGAGCAGGGAGTATTCGGGAAGTGAGTGCCTTGTGATTATTTGAGGCTTTCACAGTCAGGGTATGGTTAACTATATTTTTCACTATCTTTATTTTTGTGCCTATTGCAATTTTATAACATGACTTTTACATTCACCTTGTAACAATATGACCCCGAATTTTAGCTGATACAATTCTTTCAATCCAACATACAGTATTTTGGTGTTTCTATGTGTAGTTGGAGAATCAGGTCAAAGATGCTGAATTGAGTTTTGATATTGAGTTTATGGTGCTTATCAGCTATGGAGATGGAACCCATGCAAAGGAATATAAACATATGTATTTGAATACCAGAGCTATTTGAGCTGCAAAAACAGATTTTTTGGCCATCGGTATATATTGGTGCTGGAAACCACGATTATACTTCCTTTGGAAACTGACATTTTATAGAGTAAGCAGAAGAGGAACCCGCACAGAAAACAGAAAATAGGAGCAGAAATATTTCACAAGATCAAATGAGTGCAGAGTCATGGAAACTGAAAGAATAGGAGTTGTTTTGAAAAGGAAGTGAGAGAGAAACTTTAGAGTGGAAATTTCTCTTGCATTTCATAATTAGGAAGCAATTTGAAACCTTGCTTAGAGGGCAGATTGCAATGAGACAAGAAATGATTGAATCTAACAAATTGAGACTGAGCATATTCTTTCAAGATATTTCAACAAGAAAGGGAGAATAGAATTTGGAAGCATTTATTCAAATACATTGGGTTGGGAGGCTTTAGATGGAAGACACTTGAATCTGCTTATGATGATAGTAGCTAGAAAGAGGTCTAAGATTCAGGAGAGAAAGATAGTAGACTATAGAGCAAATCTCCAGATTATTGATGAGAATTGAAAAATGTGCCATGGCGAAGGCTTGGCCCTGAAAAGGGGGAAACACCTCATTCTCTAAGGCTAACAAAGAGGAAACAATTCTGCTGCCCATGGATGTGGGCAAGTGTGCAGATAGGGAATCAGAAGTAAAGAGTGACCTTGGCTGATGGTCTCTCTTCTTTCAAGAAGATAGAATGGAAGGGTTGATTGATGACAAACTGTCAAAAATGGCTCTTGAATCTCAGTTAACACACATTTAGGCTGCTTGATGTGTTAGTGAGGATGCTACCAAAATGTACCAAAGTGCTTTATGTTTTATAAATATTGTAATAAAAACACTCTGTTGTCTTTGTTACTAGAAAGAAGTAATGAGAGAAGACTTGCTATTAATAAAGGGAGCACTAGACTAAGAGTCTATAGAGCTAGCTTCTGATTACAGTCTTGTCATGTAACTAGCATGTTAGACAAGACAATATAACAGGTTTCCCATCTGAAAAGGAGAGAATTGAATGAAATGATTTCCCAACACCCTTTCCTAATACAAACGTAACAACAGTTTTTATTTTGATAAATGCAACTAAACAGTATATAGAATTGCCTAAACTACACTATTTAATTTGTACACCCATGCCATGCTGTGGACCCCTGGTAGCTGGAGACTTAATCTGTAGCGTCAGGTTTGGAATAAAGTTTTTAAATTTATTTTAAAATATTTACAGCATTATTACTTTGAGTCAAACACTATGCTAGGTGTTGTGTGAATAAAAAAGCATACTCAATGACTTTGGGTCCTCGAGGGAGCTTACAAACTACTGAAAAAATGGAATATACATCTTTCAAATGTCGAAACTATAAAACCAAGACACGAAGAGACAATAAATATTCCAAGACTGAGCATAACAACACAGAGAGTCTTTGTTCCCAGGCTGTTTGTTAATTGCCAGAGACATTTGCTGTTAATTGGCCAGGACATTTTCCAGTTCAGTTCATGTGATGTGCTTCTAGTTCCCACTTGTCTACTAAATCTGTTGCCACCGTAGCCTAGAGAGATTCTAAAAGTACTGTAGAAGACTACAGAAATGTTATCTCCCTGCGGAGGGAATTGGTTTGGGCATGAACCCATGAGCAGTTTAATGTCATTCAGCTTATGCTGTGTGTTATCCTTGAGCTAACTAAACTCTGCCATCAGAAACAGAGTTGCTGCTTGGGGGATGAGAATTGGGGGTTTTAGGTGTAGTATTTTATTAAACTTGGCATTAACTCCTCCTCAGCATATCTAAAACCAAGTGAACTTGAACGTCCCTCCCTCCATCTCTCCCTCCTGTTTTTTTTTTGTTCTTTCCTGTCTCTCTCCCTTTCTTTCTTCATTTGCCCATCTAGTCTATAGCTTTTTATCTCAATGTTGTTGGGCCCTGTAGTAGATGATAAGGATACAAAAGTAAAAGTGTGATTTCTTTTCTCATAGAGCTTATAACCATGGGAAGAATATACAAATAAACAGTAATAATGCACCTCAATAACTGTTTGGGAGTATTGTGCAATAAACGGGGAGAGGAGGGAGGGGAACAATAATTGTCAAGAAAGACATTCTGTATTGGGTCTTGAAACATGGCTGTGTGTGTGTGTACGTGTGTGTGTACATGCACACTTACTTTCTGGGAAGAACTTACTGCATGTGTAGAAGTCCTGAGGCAAGAAAGGGCCATGCATGGGGTTTGATGGAGTTTTGAGCATTCCACCTCTGCTCCAAATGGCGGAAGAGATGATAAGCCTTAATCTTACTTCTGCTACTCACCTGGCTAATTGCAGTATATCCCTCCTTCTCTCCTATTCTATCACATTTACTTTCCTCTTCAAATGACAGTTTCATCAAGGAACAACTCATCCACACATACACCCATAGGTCTCAGGACCTTGTCTTAATCTATTTGCCTACTAAAAGGAAAAAAGAATAACTTATTTTTTTGGTAGAGAATATATTGTCACATATTTTTATTTCCCTGATGACAGCAGGGAAGGGTAATTGTGGAAGTGCCAGTTGCTTGAAAGGACTATAGGATACAAAAAGGAGTGCAAAGTATGAGATTGGAAATATAGATGGGACAGATCCTGAGCTGCCAAGGATGCCATACCAAAAGAAGGGATCTCACCATAAAAGTGATGGGAAGCATTGAAGACATTCAAGGAGGGGAGAGACACAATCAGATCTATATTATATAATGGCCATGCTTCATGTTATATTTAGTAGTGTATAGCAAAGAATTTGGACTTGCCTACAGAGAGATCTTGTCTTCAGCTTCTGGGAGGTAATACATGTCAAACCTGGTAGGATTATCTTTGTTCAGGATTATCATGCAAAAATGGCCCAGGGCCAACTCTCTAACACCCATTGTTCAGGGTGGGGACTAGCCCACCAGATCTTAGTGTGGGGCCAGACACACTCAGTAGTCTTAGGGTAGCGATTGGCTTTGTAAGAAAGACCAACCCTATGATTTTGGGTAGGGGTTTTGGGTAATGTGATATCAGTCAACCTGCAGGCTAAGATTAACCAAATGGGCAATCAATCAGTCAATCAATCAAAAATGCCTTAGTCATGGTGCTCTAGTAAGAACTCCGCATGCTAAGACTTGAGTGAGTTTCCCTGGTTGGCAGTGCTTCATACATTTGTCACACACTGATGACAGGAGAGCAATGCATGCTGACTCTATGGGAAGAGGACAATGACAGGTCACATTTGGAACTTACCTAGACTCTGCCCTATGCCTCTCTCCCTTTAGCTGATTTTAATCTCTATCCTTTCCCTGTAATGAATCATAACCATGAGTATAACAGGTTTCGGAGAGTTTTACGAGTCCTTTCAGAGAAGTACTGAAACCGAATATGGTTTTGTGAATGCTACCCATCCCAGTCCCCTCCTCAACTTACAGTTGGTGTCAAAATTCAGGGCAGTCTTGGGAACTGTGTCCTCTAATTTTATACTTGGCAGAAATTTCTTGCACATAGTAATTAAAAGTATAGGCTTTGGAGTCAGACAGACCTAGATTCAAATTCTAGCTTGGTTACTTTGCGATCTGTGTTACCTCTCAGAGCTTTACTTTTTTTTTTAGCAGTAGCAGATGTCTTTGGTGCTCTGTGTCACCTCTCCTTGGCTTACATTGGATTTAGTTGCAACTGTGGTGAATAATTCCAAGTGAGCTTAGACTCACCTTTCTCAGGCATTGTTCCAATTCAAGTGTGTGCTGTGTATCTTTTCTCCTTCTGTCCCTGGGCCGTGGGTGCCTCTCAACAAATGAAAATATGGTCCAGGGCCAACTGTCTAACAATGGGGACAGCAGCTATAAATAAACGTCTCAAACTCTTATATTTCAGAGGGGCACTTCTTGGATGCATTCTGTTGATTTCTCCAATATACCAGCGCCTGTTGCCTGTAGGATCAACCAGGATATTGGCATTGGCTTTTCTGCCCCATTCCCTCACTTCTTTTGACCTAAGACCTTTCACATTCTCTATTTTAGAATCTAAACGAAGACACTGTCACATACCTTTTATGAGGATTAAGTGAGATAACATATTTACTTAAAAGAGATTAATGTAGTACTTAATATATAAAGGCTGCTATTAGAAAATGACATAAATCAAAGCAATATTTATAGGGATGGTAAGAAGGATTGATTTGAGAGATTCAGGGAATTGAGTAGAGAGATTTTTTTTTTATTTTTATACTTTAATTGATGCCTAATAATTGTACATATTTTGAGGATACATAGTGATGTTTCAATACATGCAATGTATAGTAATCAGATTAGGGTAAATAGCGTATCCATCATTTTAAGTATTTATCACTTCTTTGTGTTAGGAACATTCAATATCCTCCTTCTAAATATTCAAAACTATATTATTGTTAACTACATTCATCCTACAGTTGCGTAGAACAGTAGACGTTATTCCTCTTATCTAGCCATAATTTTGTATCTTTTAATAAATCTCTCTGTATCCCTCTAGTGTTCTTTGCTCTACTTTTCATTTCTATGAGACCAATAGGTCTTGTTTTTTAGTTTGTTTTTTTTTTTCTTCCACATGTGAGTGAGAATATGAAGTATTTAATTTTTGGTTCCTGGCTTATTTCCCTTAAGGTAGTGATCTCCAGTTCCATCCATGTTGCTGCAAATGACAAGATTTTTTTTTATTTATGGCTGAATAGTATTCTATTGTTTGTATATACCAAATAGTCTTTCTTAATTCATCTGTTGTTGGACATCTATGTTGATTTCATATCTTGGCTACTGTGAGTAGTGCTGCAATAAACATAGGGGTGCAGATTTCTATTTAATATACTGATTTTCTTTCTTTTGAATAAATGTCCAGTAGTTGCATTGCTGGATCATATGGTAGTTCTATTTGTAGTTTTTGAGGAACCTTCACACTGTTCTCCATAGTGGCTGTAACAACTTACATTCCATCAATAGTGTACAACAGTTTCATTTTCTCCACATCTACCTCATCAGCCTTCGTTATTTTCTGTCTTTTTTATTTGTATTTTTAGAGACAGAATCTTGCTCGGTCACCCAGGCTGGACTGCAGTAGCATGATCATGGCTCACTGCAGCCTTGAGCCCCTGAGCTCCAGCAATCCTCCAGCTTCAGCCTCCTGAGTAGCTGGGACTAAGGCACAAGCCCCTATGGCTATTTTATTTTATTTTTGATAATTGCCATCCTAAATGGGGTGAGATGATACCACACTGTTGTGTTGATTTGCAGTTCCCTGATGATTAGTGATATTGAGCATTTTTAAATGCATTTGTTGGCATGATGTATGTCTTCTTTTGAGAAATATCAGTTCAGGTCATTTGGCCATTTTTAAATTGGATTGTTTGGGTGTTTTATGTTTTTTGTTTGTTTTTTGCTGTAGAGATGTTTGGATATTAATCCCCTGTCAGATGACTAGCTTGCAAATATTTTCTCCTGTTCTGTAGGTTGTCTTTTCACTCTGTTAATTGCTTCCTTTGCTATGCAGAAGCTTGTTAGTTTGCATAGTCCCATTCATTTATTCTTTCATGCCTATGGGTGGGGACCAGGGAGTATTCCTTTCTTTTGTTGGTTTTCCTTTACTCTGCTCATGTTCTTACATACAATTCCTTCATTAAATATTCTTCAGTTACCCCATTTGAATGTGTGACCTGTTGAGAAGAAGCCCATGAGAAAGGCAGCACATATAGGATTGAGACAATAATTGACATAGGGAGATGGATACTGAAAAGTTGAAAAAACATGATTTCAAAATTTCAAAAAGCAGTGGCTTTTCACACAGATACCAGCATTATTTCTTTAGTAACATGTGTCGGCTCCTATCACTTCCCTATCCCCAAGCTCTGCAGGGACTTCCCATGTTATTCAGAATGAAATCTACGGCATTGACTGGGTGTAGTGGCTCACGCCTGTAATCACAATACTTTGGGAGGCTGAGGTGGGTGGATCACTTGAACCCAGTAGTTCAAGACCAGCCTGGCCAATATGGCAAAAAACTATCTCTACTAAAAATTCAAAAATTAGCCAGGTGTGGTGGCATGTGCCTGTAGTTTCACCTACTCAAGAGGCTGAGGCATGAAAATCACTGGAACTCAGGAAGCAAAGGTTGCAGTGAGCTGAGATCCTGTCACTGCACTCCACCTTGGGCAACAAAGCGAGACTCTTAGAAAAACAAACAACAAAAAAAGAAGAAATATACAGCTTCTTCCACGGCAACCAAGTCCTATGATCAGGTCCTCTAACTTACTGACCTCATTTCCTTCTACTCTCCATCTTGCTTACTCTAAAGTAGCCTTCTTGCTCTTCCTCTTTCCCTCTCAACTGGCTTTCTTGCTATTCCTGAAGCAAGACAAACACTACCCCTCCTCATAACCTTTGCCTTTACTGTTCTTTCTGCCTGGAAGTGTATTGCTTGCTCATATCACTACCCAACATCACCTATCAGAGACAACTGTTGTGACCACTCTCTCTAAAATAATATCTTTCTGCCCCTATCATTCTTGCTTTTTGTATCCAGATTTATTTTTCTTTATCGTCCTATCACTACATAGCACTTAAACTCTATGATAGATGGCTATTTATCTGCTCTATTCCTAGAGCCTATAGAAGTACCAGGCATAAAATAGATGATCAATAAATATTTCTGAATGAATAATGGGAGAAACAACTTTTAACAGTAACCACCTCTTCTGCTGAGATAGATACTCGTACATCTATAAAGTAAAAATTGATATCTATCTATCTGTCTATCTATCTTGCATCGTATCTGCAGAGTCCAGATGAAGATATACAGTATTAAAAAATACCCAGTCTGTATTATCATCAAGATGAGTAATGCTCCATTTAACTGTAAAATGGCAATTTCATGGTATGTGAGGTGTGGTGGCCATGATTATGCCTCTGTCTGATCTCCAACTGGGGAGAAGATAATTCAAATATTACCCCAGCTGCTACACTCTGGAATTCCACACTGCATTCCTGACAATGCAAAATTTCCTGGAGCTGTTCCCAGAAGATGACTGAGTGCATCAGGAACGCTAAGGCAGGCTCATTACTGGGGGATGTTGGACTAATATGATGAACAACTTTAGTTTGAGGACTCCCCATCAACACTACTAAACTTTTTTAGAAGTGTGCACTAGTCCAAGACTCGTCCACACTACTTTCACTTTTTTCTTATCTCTTTTACAAGAGTCAGACTTGCGTTAAAGTTTCTTGGTTCTTCCAATCTCCCTTAGCTTCCTCATAGGCACTCCTCCTTAGAAATATTTTAGATGTTTAATTCTATTTTGGCTTGTGCTTCTTCACGACTGGACTAGCAAATAAAAGAAACTCATCCCAAGGCCCAAGAGGTCTCTCCATCTTAGGAAGGATTTTGATCACAAATTCCAACATATTCAGAAATTCACTATCCAAATCAATGGGTTCTGAAGAGAAATTTCCTCCCTCTGTTTTTTTTGTTTTTTTTGTTTTTTTTTTTTTGAGACAGAGTCTCACTCTGTTGCTAAGGTTGGAGTGCAGTAGCATGACCTCAGTTCACTGCCACCTTCGCCTCTGGGGTTCAAGCTATTATCCTGCCTTAGCCACCTGAGTAGCTGGGATTATAGGCGTGCGCCACCACACCTGGATAATTTTTGTACTTTGAGTAGAGATGAGGTTTCGCCATATTGGCCAGGCTGGTCTCGAACTCCTGACCTCAGGTAATCCACCTGCCTTGGCCTCCCACAGTGCTGGGATTACAGGCGTGAGCCACTGTACCCAGCCATTTCCTTCCATATTTTAAACTAGTGCCATTATTCTCTTTTCTGATCTTCTACACTACTAATTTGTCCATCTCTTCCACTGTAGTTCTCCAAGCTGTCAGAAAAAGCAAAAACATCTATCATAGTTTTAGAACATGCAAGTTGGCCTGAATGCCTCTTCACTTGAGAGTCATATAATGAATCACCAACTGATAATAGTGAACTATGCATCTGGCACCAAAACTTGTTATTTAAAGGGTGTGTGAATGATTTGTTGGCATTCTAGAAATGGCAACAATGCAGAAAAATTTAATTCGATGTACGTGGGATGTCAAGTTGTTGGACTTCAGTCCATGACCTGCTAATAAGCAGCATATGACCGCTGATAATTTCCAGTTTAGAGTGCTTCTTCCTTTATCCTGCACTTTGGGTTCTTTTCTCTGTCCTCCTCAGAGGTTTCACTTTTAAATCTTTCCTTCACTCTCACATAGTACATCTGCTGCCTCTCAAATGGATTTTTCTCTGATGTATATAAACATGTTTAGTTGTCTTCCATTTAAACAAACAAATATGACACAAAAAGACTTCATACGTTCTCTACTTACCTTGCAGAAATGCTATGGGCATGAAATAGAAGTGGCTATAAGCTCAATGCAAGTAGGATTATGTCTAACTTAATATGTGCTCTGTTCCTAGTCCCTTGCCTGATGGCTAGATCATGACCAAAAAGAAAAAAAGAAACAAATAAATAAATGGATGAATAAAATGAGATAACGTGCTTTTTGAAAGATAATACATGTGCTTTGAAAGTGGTGTACAATAAAGGCATACAGTATATTAATTTTTATCTTATTTTTAACAAACTTTTACTGAAGTATAAAATATATGCAGAAAAGCACATACGTTATAGCACAGTTCAATGACTTTTCAAAACACATACACACTTTTGTAGCCAAGACCAAGATTGAGAAACACCATATTACTGGCATCCAGTACCTCAGAGTTTCTCTTCTTGTTCCAGTCACTACAAACCTCAACCCATCAAACTCTTTTGTGTCCAATTTTGTTGACTCAACATTTTGTTGGGTCGTTTTATCCTTATTATTTTGTGCAGTTAATTCATTCTCATGACTGTGTACTATTCCATTGTATGAGTATGCCACAATTTATTTGCCAATTCTACTATAGGCATTGAGATTATCTCCTGTTTTGAGCTTTCATGAATGGTTCTTTGCTGAATATTTTTGGACATATCTTACAGTAGGCATATTTATACATATTTCAGTTGGGATTATATCTAGGAATGAAATTTCTGGGTCGTGTAGTTGTTTTTTAAGGCTACATATTAAAATATATCCTGTAAACACCCCTACAGTGTTTAGTGAGGAATAGAAACCCAAAGTCACTCAAGTAAAAAAGAGTTTATTAAAGTTGCACAAACTCCAAGGAATAAAAAATAGGAAACTATCAAAAGGGGACACATAAACTCAGAAAGTATAGCATTTCGTGTTTAAACAGCTCTACATACTTCAGTAGAAGAAGCATTTAAAATTTTATAACTTGGATGCTTATTAGAAGGCCAATGAGTCATCAAGAGCAAGTTAAATTGGTAAGGGTGTATAATACATTTTAGAAAACAATTTTATTAAAATATTAAGATATAAGTTTGTTCTTAATGAGAAAAATATTTAACAATATGGGAAAATCTACCCCAGTCCTACTTTACTAAGGAGTCTGAAAAGCCACTATTTAACTGAGAGAGGAAAAAAAAAACTTTTTATATAATGAGAAAAAAATATAATGGGAATACTTAAATTTACTGTTAGCATATTTTAGCTTTATATTAATATTTTCATATATACTTTATATATTCATTTTATAATTATATATACACAGAAACCATTTAATAACTGTATCAATACATTATATGCCTTTGTGTAATATACATATAATGAAATACAAGTAGAAGGACTTTTATTAAACTGTGTTGATTAAATATCTACATAGGATATATAACATGTATCATGTACATTTTATATTTATCAAAAGTTCTCATTGGCCACATGGTTGCTCAAAGGTGACAAATTTATGCTGTAATCTTTATTCTGATGTCCGCAGTGATATACTACCTACACCATTAGGGAAATAATTACTGTTTTCTCTAGGTGCTTACACAGCTGACCTGGGGCTTTGTTATTTAACCTTCGCTGAAATGTTTCATGAAGTTCAAGATAAATCTATTATATTATTAGATAAGCATACCTGTCCCCTGGCTAGCTCAAAATGACATTGTAAGAATGAATGAGACTGTATCATTAAATATCTTTAAATACTAAAAAAAAATTAAATTGTGTAAATGGTTTAACTTTAATATGACCACCAAAGGAATATTTTGGGAGTTTGATTGTATTCCATTCAAAAATTATTAAGTTAGTAAATTAGCTTTATAATGTTACTTTTACTAAATTCAAAGAGTAGTGTCTTGAATTAATTTTTGTGAGAGAGACTTTTTATAAAGTGGGATGCTTTCAGTTGCAAGTTTGAAAATCCAGTCCAAAGGAACTTAACTATTAAAGGAAATTGATTGGCTCAAGTAATTGAAAAGGCTGGGAGTGATATAGCTTCAGGAATGATTAAGTGTAGGGCCTGAAAGGATGGAATAAAGAAATGGTCACTCACTCACTCTCTTTCTTCTCAGTACTGCTTTCCCTTAGGTTATTACAATTCTCGAGCAAGGACTCCCTAGAGCAAATTGGGTCAATAGCATCTTAAAGTGTTTTTCAATCCTTGGGGAAATCCCAGAGGAAAAAGAGAGTTTTTCTTTCCCAACAGTTTTATGAAAATCCTTGGATTATTGCTGGCCCTAAATGGTGATGTGTCCCCACATGGTCAGTGCTATGTGGCCTCTGTTAGCTAGGAGTGGGTCACCAGTATATCCTGCAGTCAGGAGATAGTTTCAGTATTATGTTCCATATGCCGACTGGGAAACGACTGACTTCCCAAAGTAGGATCAGGTGCTTCTACCAGTGGCCAAGGCTAAAGGCAAAATCAGCAAGGCGCCAAATTTCCTTTCTTACCCATGTGGAGCCCATAAGTCAGAGTTCAAAAAGAGCCTGCCTCCAAACCCAGCTTGGTTTTTAACATTTCTTGAAGACTTACAAAACATTTAGCAATTTGTCTTTAAATGTTCTTCCACTATAAATTACCTCCTGGGTTTGACAAAACTACTTGCCAAAATCTTATTGACTGTGTTTCAGAGACTCTTTGCAACATTTTCTCCCAGTGAGATTACAGTTGTACATTTGTTAATTAGCATATTTGGGACCCATAATCGAACACTTAATGTCTGAGACGAAATCATATAACCCTGTCGTGTTTGAGCAGAATATTAATTAGGAAGCTGTGAAGTTTCAGAGAGTGACACATTACAGCTCCAATAGTTAGAGGAAAACTAGACCAGTCAACCTGATTTTATCTGTACAAGAGCTTCTCCACGAATAAAAAATTAAAAAGAAATTTAGAGCCCCAAGGGAAAAATTAAAGAGCTTATAGAATGGCAGGAAAAAGTAACAAGGGCAAAGAAAGTCAAATTACAACAGATGTACTTTTTGGTGGGTCATTTGGATTTTGCTGGCGGGATAACCCCAGCAGGAGGGGTATTTTCACATCGCTTAGCAGAGGCCACAGCAGGGATGAGGAGTTCTAATCACTTTATTAGAATTGCAAAGTCATTAAGGGAAGCATGGGCATGTGGAAACTATTTATAGAAGTATTCAATGAAATGCTTGTGTGACCACAAGAAGTAATGGAAAGTGAGTGTTGCTCATGGACGCATAAAAATAAAAACTTGATTTATTTTGGCTAAATAGATGGAATCAAGAGATTCTCTTTGTTGGGGAAAAGAATTGTTCTGAGAATGAGGTCTTATTACCATAAGCTGGCCACTTTAGTGCACAATCTTGGACCATCAGCTCCAATTAAATTCTTATACCTCTTTGGTAATAGCAATTAAAATATTAATCTACCTTATAATGTTGATTGTAACATATAATCTTGGATAAAGTTCTTTAAAAACACTTCAGACCGAGAAATTTTGGACTATTTGGGGCTCTGCTCTTCCTACTAACGATTTCTTAATGAATTGTTTAACCTGGTCACAACAGATCTTGGTGACTCTATGAATTTAACTCTGATATGTAAAATCTTCTGGTTCATAACACCAAGAGTTTCCAATGTCATTTATATACACCACTCAGGGAGATCAAAGTATACATAAGAGCAGCTGTGTTGGTATAACTCTAATTACCATAGGCAGAGTTGCTTTTGCGTAATCTGGGTACATATTAGTTTGCTGTTTCTGCATAACAAATCACCATAAACTTAACAGGTTAAAAAAATAGCCACATTTATTACCTTACAGATTTCAGGTCAGAAGTCCAGGCACAGAATGAGACTGTGTTCTCTGCTTATAGTCTTCTGAGGCTGAAATCAAGTTATTGGCCACCTGCATTCTCAGTTGGAGTCTCTGGGAAAACATTTGCTTCCACATTTCATTGAGCTGTATGGCTGAATTTAGTTCCTTATGGACATATGACTGCTGTCCCTGTTTCTTTGCTTCCTGTCAGCTGAGGGCTGCTCTTCACTCATTAAGGCTGCCTGTGTACCTCACCACATGGTCCCTTTCATCTTCAAATCCAGCAGTTGAGAATCTTGTCAAATCTCTCTGATGTTTTGATCTCTGACCTTAGGGAGACCACAGTCCCCTTTAAGGGTTCATGTGGTTATGCAGGCTCACCCGGGATAATTTTTTTTAAGGTCAGCTGTCCCATATGTATAACCTAATCACGGGGGTAAGGTCCATTATACTCACAGTCTTAGAGATAATGCAGGATGTAGATAACTGCTAGTGGGCCTCTTAGGCAGTCATCTTAGAATTCTGCTTACTGTAGAGCAGGACACTATATTTCTTTGACCTAAATGTAGGTGGCCAAATATACAGTGGTCTAGGTTTCAAAGACATCATTTTTCAACAGTTTTCAACCTGTTTTCAGTTATCCATCATTGCCTGCTCCCTCCATAACCATGAAAATTGCCAAACACAATATTAAGCCAACCCAGTGTTAAGAAGTGGTTTTTGCACGAGTGAGCTGGGAAAATGTTGTTTGTAGATTTCTGGGTACCATACCTAAAAAAAATTTAGCTCAAAAAGTCTCAGAGGAAACCGAGGAATATGCATTGTAATGGTGATTCTGACATATGCAATCAGCAGAACACAGTTCAAGAAACACCACTACTTCCAAATCTGTGTATTGATCTGGCTGTCTAGTGTGGCCACATAAACTTCTCATAGCCTGGTATTCATAGCATTATTGTTCAAATGAAAACATTTGAATTGGATTTCTGAAAATATTCGAGAACTTAACTTGAGATCTACTTTGCTTACTTCTTGAAAATACCAAACTATTCTAATGTAAAGCAAATTTGGATGTGAAACATAAAGCAGAAAAAAAAAAGGTGCACATTACAAAATAATCACTTTTCTCAGAGTTTGAATGCGCTTCTTTGAGTGTCATCACTAAAAAAATGTCATTTAAAAAATGTGCTGTATTTTGTCAGATTTACATTAGGCATTCATTGAGAGAAATATCAAAAATATTTGGCTGCATTTGTCTTTTATTCATATGTAATGATGATCGTGGAACAAAACATGAAAAATGTGCTGTAGATTCTGCAATCGTGATGGAATACATACAAATTGTTGTATATATTTCAGATGCAGTTTAAACATAGAACCAAAGGCTTGATTTATGAACAGAAATGCTGAATAAAAGATGAAAAATGCCACCATAATAAGGGACACACTAAAAAAAAATGCTGTTTTTAGACAACTTTTTAGAGTTACTCTGAGCACAAGGTTGTTTCATTTTTTCTTAATTCTGATGATTTCAGCTTATTTGTAGTTTATTTTCTAGCCCTTTCAGCTCATCACTAAATTAAAATTGATTTGTCTCTGGGAAGTATTAAATACTTTAAAGAAGAAATTGTACATTTCAACTAAATCATTTGCAAGCAGGCATGTAGTGAATTTCCCTCGTGATCATGACACTCTGAAAAACAACGTAGTAGATACGAATTCAAGCACTGTCTTTAAAAATTGTAATACATATAAACTGCTTACCTTGTCTTACCTGGGGAAATGCAAAGAAATCTTTTCAATTGCCATTAGTAACAATGATCGCCATAATAAGTACATCTAAATATCCAGCTTCACTTCTACTTAACCCATTCACATAAACCAGTATAATACAAATTTGTCACATTTCCATACCTACTAATTCTCCTGTTAGATAAAAATCTTGGTTTTCTGAAAGGAGAATTTCTTTGATATTAAAAAATTTAATATTGTTGTTACCAAGATTAATACAAATATATGTAATGATAATATATGATTGCTACTAAAGCAAGTGATTACTAGAATATTAATGTGGTTAATATAGTTAAAAATTTGTCATATATTGTACATGTGGGTTTTTTTTTTTTTTTTTTTTTTATTATACTTTAGGGTTTTAGGGTACATGTGCACAATGTGCAGGTTTGTTACATATGTATCCATGTGCCATGTTGATTTCCTGCACCCATTAACTCGTCATTTAGCATTAGGTGTATCTCCTAATGCTGTCCCTCCCCCCTCCCCCCACCCCACAACAGTCCCTGGAGTGTGATGTTCCCCTTCCTGTGTCCATGAGTTCTCATTGTTCAATTCCCACCTATGAGTGAGAACATGCGGTGTTTGGTTTTTTGTCCTTGCGATAGTTTACTGAGAATGATGTTTTCCAGTTTCATCCATGTCCCTACAAAGGACACGAACTCATCATTTTTTATGGCTGCATAGTATTCCATGGTGTATATGTGCCACATTTTCTTAATCCAGTCTATCGTTGTTGGACATTTGGGTTGGTTCCAACTCTTTGCTATTGTGAATAGTGCTGCAATAAACTGGTCAAAGGTATTCTATTCGAGATCCCTGAGGAACCCACATGATTTCACAAGGTTGAATATTACATCCCACCAAATGTAAATCCTCTCCAGCACCTGTTGTTTCCTGATTTTTTAATGATGGCCATTCTAACTGGTGTGAGATGGTATCTCACTGTGGTTTTGATTTGCATTTCTCTGATGGCCAGTGATGATGAGCATTTCTTCATGTGTTTTTTGGCTGCATAAATGTCTTCTTTTGAGAAGTGTCTGTTCATGTCCTCTGCCCACTTTTTGATGGGGTTGTTTGTTTTTTTCTTGTAAATTTGTTTGAGTTCATTGTAGATTCTGGATATTAGCCCTTTGTCAGATGAGTAGGTTGCAAAAATTTTCTCCCATTCTGTAGGTTGCCTGTTCACTCTGATG
>NW_026652288.1:83910584-83976927 GCF_009828535.3 Hylobates moloch | reverse complement strand
TTGAGATACGTCCCATCAATACCTAATTTATTGAGAGTTTTTAGCATGAAGGGTTGTTGAATTTTGTCAAAGGCCTTTTCTGCATCTATTGAGATAATCATGTGGTTTTTGTCTTTGGTTCCGTTTATATGCTGGATTACATTTATTGATTTGCGTATGTTGAACCAGCCTTGCATCCCAGGGATGAAGCCCACTTGATCATGGTGGATAAGCTTTTTGATGTGCTGCTGGATTCGGTTTGCCAGTATTTTATTGAGGATTTTTGCATCAATGTTCATCAAGGATATTGGTCTGAAATTCTCTTTTTTGGTTATGTCTCTGCCAGGTTTTGGTATCAGGACGATGCTGGCTTCATAAAATGTGTTAGGGAGGATTCCCTCTTTTTCTATCGATTGGAATAGTTTCAGAAGGAATGGTACCAGTTCCTCCTTGTACCTCTGGTAGAATTCAGCTGTGAATCCGTCAGGTCCTGGACTCTTTTTGGTTGGTAAGCTATTGAGTATTGCCACAATTTCAGAACCTGTTATTGGTCTATTCAGAGATTCAACTTCTTCCTGGTTTAGTCTTGGGAGGGTGTATTTGTCAAGGAATTTATCCATTTCTTCTAGATTTTCTAGTTTATTTGCATAGAGGTGTTTGTAGTATTCTCTGATGGTAGATTGTATTTCTGTGGGATCGGTGGTGATATCCCCTTTTTCGTTTTTTATTGCATCTATTTGATTCTTCTCTCTTTTCTTCATTATTAGTCTTGCTAGCGGTCCATCAATTTTGTTGATCTTTTCAAAAAACCAGCTCCTGGATTCATTAATTTTTTGAAGGGTTTTTTGTGACTCTATTTCCTTCAGTTCTGCTCTGATTTTAGTTATTTCTAGCCTTCTGCTAGCTTTTGAATGTGTTTGCTCTTGCTTTTCTAGTTCTTTTAATTGTGATGTTAGGGTGTCAATTTTGGATCTTTCCTGCTTTCTCTTGTGGGCATTTAGTGCTATAAATTTCCCTCTACACACTGCTTTGAATGTGTCCCAGAGATTCTGGTATGTTGTATCTTTGTTCTCGTTGGTTTCAAAGAACATCTTTATTTCTGCCTTCATTTCATTATGTACCCAATAGTCATTCAGGAGCAGGTTGTTCAGTTTCCATGTAGTTGAGCGGTTTTGAGTGAATTTCTTAATCCTGAGTTCTAGTTTGATTGCACTGTGGTCTGAGAGACAGTTTGTTATAATTTCTGTTCTTTTACATTTGCTGAGGAGAGCTTTACTTCCAACTATGTGGTCAATTTTGGAATAGGTGTGGTGTGGTGCTGAAAAAAAGGTATATTCTGTTGACTTGGGGTGGAGAGTTCTGTAGATGTCTATTAGGTCCACTTTATGTAGAGCTGAGTTCAATTCCTGGATATCCTTGTTAACTTTCTGTCTCGTTGATCTGTCTAATGTTGACAGTGGGGTGTTAAAATCTCCCATTATTATTGTGTGGGAGTTTAAGTCCCTTTGTAGGTCACTGAGGACTTGCTTTATGAATCTGGGTGCTCCTGTGTTGGGTGCATATATATTTAGGATAGTTAGCTCTTCTTGTTGAATTAATCCCTTTACCATTATGTAATGACCTTCTTTGTCTCTTTTGATCTTTGTTGGTTTAAAGTCTATTTTATCAGAGACTAGGATTGCAACCCCTGCCTTTTTTTGTTTTCCAGTTGCTTGATAGATCTTCCTCCATCCCTTTATTTTGAGTCTATGTGTGTCTCTGCACGTGAGATGGGTTTCCTGAATACAGCACACTGATGGGTCCTGACTCCTTATCCAGTTTGCCAGTGTGTGTCTTTTGATTGGAGCATTTAGCCCATTTACATTTAACGTTAATATTGTTATGTGTGAATCTGATCCTGTCATTATGATGTTAGTTGGTTATTTTGCTCGTTAGTTGCTATTGTTTCTTCCTAGCCTCGCTGGTCTTTACAATTTGGCATGTTTTTGCAGTGGCTGGTACCGGTTGTTCCTTTCCATGTTTAGTGCTTCCTTCAGGAGCTCTTTTAGGGCAGGCCTGGTGGTGACAAAATCACTCAGCGTTTGCTTGTCTGTAAAGTATTTTATTTCTCCTTCACTTATGAAGCTTAGTTTGGCGGGATAGCAAATTCTGGGTTGAAAATTCTTTTCTTTAAGAATGTTGAATATCGGCCCCCACTCTCTTCTGGCTTGTAGAGTTTCTGCTGAGAGATCAGCTGTTAGTCTGATGGGCTTCCCTTTGTGGGTAACCCGACCTTTCTCTCTGGCTGCCCTTAACATTTTTTCCTTCATTTCAACTTTGGTGAATCTGACAATTATGTGTCTTGGAGTTGCCCTTCTCGAGGAGTATCTTTGTGGCGTTCTCTGTATTTCCTGAATCTGAATGCTGGCCTGCCTTGCTAGATTGGGGAAGTTCTCCTGGATAATATCTTGCAGAGTGTTTTCCAACTTGGTTCCATTCTCCCCATCATTTTCAGGTACACCAATCAGACGTAGGTTTGGTCTTTTCACATAGTCCCAAATTTCTCGGAGGCTTTGTTCATTTCTTTTTATTCTTTTTTCTCTAAACTTCCCTTCTCTCTTCATTTCATTCATTTCATCTTCCATCAGCGATACCCTTTCTTCCAGTTGATCGCATCTGCTACTGAGGCTTCTGCAATCTTCGCGTAGTTCTCGAAACTTGGCTTTCAGCTCCATCAGCTCCTTTAAGCCCTTCTCTCCATTGGTTATTCTAGTTATCCATTCTTCTAATATTTTTTCAAAGTTTTTAACTTCTTTGCTATTGTTTTGAATTTCCTCTCGTAGCTCAGAGTAGTTTGATCGTCTGAAGCCTTCTTCTCTCAACTCATCAAAGTCATCCTCCATCCAGCTTTGTTCCGTTGCTGGTGAGGAACTGCGTTCCTTTGGAGGAGGAGAGGTGCTCTGTTTTTTAGAGTTTCCAGTTTTTTTGTTCTGTTTTTTCCCCATCTTTGTGGTTTTATCTACTTTTGGTCTTTGATGATGGTGATGTACAGATGGGTTTTTGGTGTGGATGTCCTTTCTGTTTGTTAGTTTTCCTTCTACCAGACAGGACCCTCAGCTGCAGGTCTGTTGGAGTTTACTAGAGGTCCACTCCAGACCCTGTTTGGCTGGGTGTCAGCAGCGGTGGCTGCAGAACAGCGGATTTTCGTGAGACCACAAATTCAGCTGTCTGATAGTTCGTCTGAAAGTTTTGTCTCAGAGGAGTACCCGGTTGAATGAGGTGTCAGTCTGTCCCTACTGAGGGGGGTGCCTCCCAGTTAGGCTGCTCAGGGGTGAGGGACCCACTTTAGGAGGCAGTCTGTCCGTTCTTAGATCTCCAGCTGCGTGCTGGGAGAACCACTACTCTCTTCAAAGCTGTCAGTCAGACAGGGACCTTTAAGTCTGTGGAGGTTCTTGCTGAGTTTTTGTTTGTCTGTGCCCTGCCCCCAGAGGTGGAGCCTATAGAGGCAGGCAGGCCTCCTTGAGCTGTGGTGGGCTCCACCCAGTTCGAGCTTCCTGGCTGCTTTGTTTACCTAAGCAAGCCTGGGCAATGGCGGGCGCCCCTCCCCCAGCCTCGCTGCCGCCTTGCAGCTTGATCTCAGACTGCTGTGCTAGCAATCAGTGAGACTCCGTGGGCACAGGACCCTCCGAGCCAGGTGCGGGACACAATCTCCTAGTGTGCCGTTTTCCAGGCCCGTTGGAAAAGCGCAGTATTGGGGTGGGACTGACCCGATATTCCAGGTGCCGTCCGTTTCCCCTTTCTTTGACTAGGAAAGGGAACTCCCTGACCCCTTGCGCTTCCCGAGTGAGGCAATGCCTCGCCCTGCTTTGGCTCGCGCACAGTGCGCTTCACCAACTGTCCTGCACCCACTGTTAGGCACTCCCTAGTGAGATGAAACCGGTACCTCAAGCAGAAATGCAGAAATCATCCGTCTTCTGTGTCGCTGGGGCTGGGAGCTGGAGACCGGAGCTGTTCCTATTCGGCCATCTTGGCTCCACCCTACATGTGGGTTTTTTTTAACCCAACTTTTTCATATGAATTTTTTTACAGGAAATAACTTTCCTTTTTTTTCAAAAGATTTATATCCTCCAAAATCATTCCTAAATGAATTGAAAGGCAGATTAGACTTCTCTTAGCCTAACTTCTCTCCTGAATTTCAAAACCACCCTTTCAACTGTGTTGTTGAACATTTCACAAGAATGTCCTGCCTCAATCAAAATTTCAGCTTGTCTGTAGTTGCCATCATTATCATGTCAACCAGTCACTTTTCCAATCTGGTGCTTCTTCCTGTATTATTCATCTTTATGTTTCTAGGTCTTGGCATTGGGAAATATTCAACATATGTTGAATGAATAACTTGCCTGCTCTCTATCAATGACCTTTCTCTTTTACCTGTTACTTAAATTTAAGCCCAAAGAATTTTTTAGAAATGCTTCCTCTTTTAACCAACCATGTGAGGGTAGAACCTGACAATTCAATCTCTGTAATCTCTCATGCTGCAATAGTCTTCTTTCTTATTGTTTTTGCCCTCAATTACTAGAATATAAGGAGGCAGGAATGTTAGATTGTATTGTTCACTATTTTAGCCTGAGCATAGTACTTGACACATAGTCAGTGCTCAATAAATATTTGTTGAATTGAATTGAATAAAAGGTTTATTGATTTTTGCATGGACTATTGCAATAGACTTCTAACTGGACTCCCTACATTCAGTCATTTCTCTAGCCCATCCTGCACATCACTGCCACTTAGAAACCACTATTCCCTTGTCCTGGTATGGAAATTCTCACTTATTTGAGGCACATGCCACTCTTTATCCTGCCTCATAGCTATCATTGATCAACTCTTGGCTATTCCCAACATTTAATCAAGCTTTGGATACATCAAACACATTTTTTCTTTCACTTCAAATTATTCCGTCATTGCAAGTACTTTATTACCTACATGTGTGGCCATGCTACATCAAATATCACAGCTTCTAGTTTGCTGTATCAACCTTCCAGTAATTCTGGTATATCTTTTAACTTTAATTGTATGAGGAATTTTTATACCATTTTCCACAATGGCTGTACCATTTAACATTCCCACTAATAGTGTAGCAGTGCTCCTTTTTCTCCACATTCTCACCAACACTTGTTATCATTCATCTTTTTGATAATAGCTATTGTACCAGATGTGAAATGATATCTCATTTTGGCTTTGATTTGTGTTTCACTGATTAGTAATATTGAGCACCTTTTCATATATCTGTTGGTAATTTATATGTCTTCTTTTGAAAAATTCCTATTCAGCTCCTTTACCCATTTTAAAATCACATTATTTATTTTTTTGCTATCGAGTTGACTTCCTGATGCATTTGGGCTAAAAATCCCTTATCACATATATGGTTTGCAAATAATTTCTCCCATTTTAAACATTGTCTCTTCATTTTGATGATTGTTTCCTTGGTTGTATAGAAGATTTTTAGTTTGATATAATCACATTTGACTATTTTTGCTTTCATTGTCTATGCCTTTGCTGTCATAACCAAGAAACTGCCAAATCTGATGTCATGAAATTTGTCTATGTTATCTTCTAGGAGTTTTCCAGTTTTAGGCCTTATATTTAGGTCTTTGACCTATTTTGAGTAAATTTTTATATATGTTGTTAGGTAAGGTTCACTTCTGGTTGTGGACATCTAGTTTTCTTAGCAGCATTTATCAAAGAGACTATTCTTTCCCCATTTTGTGTTCATAGCCCCCTTGTTTAAGATCAGTTGACTATAGCTGCATGGATTTGTTTCTACTCTCTCTCTCTTCTGTTTCATTGGTTTATATGTTTGTCTTTGTGCCAGTGCCATACTGTTTTGATTACTGTAGATTTGTAATATATTTTACAATCAGGCAGTGTGATTCTTCTAGCTTTGCCCTTCTTACTCAAGATTTATTTGGCTATTTGGAATCTTTTGTAGTTCTAGATAAATTTTAGATTTTTTTCTATTTCTGTAAAGAATGACATTAGATTTTTATACAGATTTCATTGAAAATCTGTTGATCACTTTCGTTAGTATGGATATTTTCATGATGTTAATTTTTTCCGTCTAAGAACACAGGATGTCTTTCCATTTATCTGTGTCTTCTTAGATTTCTTCTGTCAATGTTTTATAATTTTTAGTGTACAAGTCTTTCACTTCTTTTGTTAAGTTTATTCCTAAGTATTTTATTATCTTTGTCTTGATTGTGAATGAGATTGTTTTTCTAATTTTCTTTTTGAATAGCTCATGGTTTGTGTATAGAAACATGCTGGATTTTTGCATATTGATTTTGTATCTTACTGAATTTTTATATTGGTTCTAACAGTTTTGTTGTCATTGAATCTTTAAGGTTTTTCTGTGTATATGAGCATGACATTTGCAGACAGAGACAATTTTACTCTTTCTTTGTGGTTTGAATACCTTTCATTTTCTTCTTTTGCCTAATGGCCCTGGCTTGGACTTCCAGTACTATATTGAAAAGAAGTCATGAGACCAGGCATTATTGTCTTGTACCAGATCTTGGAGAGAATGCCTTCAGTTTTCCCCTATTGATTATGATGTGAGCTGTGGGCTTTTCATATATAGCCCTTTTTGGATTGGAGTAAGATCCTGCTATAATTATTTTGTTGGGAGTTTTAATCATCAATGTAGTTTGAACTTTGTCAAATGCTTTCTGTGCTAATTGAGTTGATCATGTGCTTTTTTTCCTTCATATTGTTAAGTTGTTGTATCATGTTGATTGACTTGCATATATTGAGCCATCCTTGCATCCCTGAGATAAATCCCGCTTAGTCATGGTGTGTGGTTCTTTTAATGTATTGTTAAGTTTGATAAGCTGGTATTTTATTTGGTACTTTTGTATCTACGTTCATTAGGGATATTGGCTTGCAGTTTTCTTTTCTTGTATTATCTTTGTCAGGTTTCTGTATCTGGGTGGTGCTGGCCTCATAAAATGAGTTTGGAAGTAATCCTTCTTCTTCTATATTTTGGAAGAGTCTCAGAAGAGTTGGCATTAATTGGTCTTTGAATGTTTAGTAACATTTACCCTTGAAGCCATTAGGTCCTGTTCTTTCCTTTGTTGAAAAATTTTTTATTACTAATTATTACTAATTCAATCTCCTGTTATTCATCTGTTCAGGCTACTTATTTCTTCCTGATGCAGTTTTGGTAATTTAGGTTTCTATAAATTTGTAAATTTCTTCTAGGTTATCTAATTTATTGGCGTATAATTGTATATAATAGTCTCTTATGATTCTTTTTATTTCTGAGGCATCTGTTATAATGTCTCCTCTCTTATTCCTGTTTTTTTAAATTTTAAATTATAAAAACAATGTTGTGTGGGTACATAGTACGTGTATATATTTATGGGGCACATGAGATTTTTGATACAGGCATGCAATGTGACATAAGCACATCATGGAGAATGGGGTATCTATCCCCTTATTCATCCTTAGAGTTACAAACAATCCAATTAATTCTTTAAGTTATTTAAAATATACAAGTAAGTTATTATGGACTATAGTCACCCTATTTTGCTATCAAATAGTAGGTCTTTTTTAATACTCATTAGCCATGCCCACCTCCCCCCAAAATAACCATTCTTCTAAGCCTCTAGTAACCAACCATTCTTCTATTAATACTTTCTATGTCCATGAGTTCAATTGTTTTAAATTTTAGCTCCCACAAATTAGTAAGAACATGCCATGTTTGTCTTTCAGTGTCTGGCTTCTTTCACTTAATGTAATGATCTCCAGTTCCATCCATGTTGCTGCAAATGTTTGAATCTCATTCTTTTTTATGTCGAATAGTACTTCATTGTGTATATGTACCACGTTTTCTTTATCCATTCTTCTGTTGATAGACACTTAGGTTGCTTCCAAATCTTAACTATTGTGAACAGTGCCACGACAAACATAGGAGTGCAGAGATCTCTTTGATAGACTGATTTCCCTTTTTTTGGGTATATACCCAACAGTGGGATTGCTGGATCATATGGGAGCTCAATTTCTGTTTTTTTGAGGAACCTCCAAACTGTTCTCCCTAGTGGTTGTACTAATTTATGTTCCCACCAACAGTATATGAGGGTTTCCTTTTCTCCACATTCTTGCCAGCATTTGTTATTGCCTGTCTTTTGGATAAAACCAATTTTAACAGAATGAGATGATATCTTGTTGTAGTATTGATTTCAATTTCTCTGATAATCAATGATGTTGAGCATCTTTATATATGCATGTTTGCCATTTGTCTTCTAATATACACCATGGAATACTATGCAGCCATTAAAAAGAACAAGATCATGTTTTTGGCAGGAACATGGATGGAAATGAAGGCCATTATCCTTAGCAAACTAACACAGGAACAGAAAATCAAATACCACATGTTCTCACTTATAAGTGAGCACTAAATGATGAGAACACATGGACACGTAGAGGGGAACAACACACACTGGGGCCTATCAGAAGGTGAAGGGTGGAAGGAGGGAGAGGATCAGGAAAAATAACTAATGGGTACTGGGCTTAATAACTGGGTGATAAAATAATCTGTACAACAAATCCCCATGACTCAAGTTTACCTATGTAACAAAACTGCACATGTACCCCTGAACTTAAAATAAAACTTACATAAATTTTTAAAAATAGAGATATATCTATCCAAATCTTTTGCCCATTTTTTGATTGAATTATTAGACTTTTTTCCCATAATGTTGTTTGAGCTCCTTATGTAGTCTGGTTATTAATCCCTTGTCAGAGGGGTAGTTTGCAAATATTCTTTCCTATTCTGTGGGTTTTCTCTTTACATTGTTGATTGTATCCTTTGCTGTGCAGAAGCTTTTTAACTTGATGTGACACCGTTTTTACATGTTTGCTTTGGTTGCCTGTGCCTGTGGGGTATTGCTCAAGATATTTTTTTTTTTTTTTTTGAGACGGAGTCTCGCTCTGTCGCCCAGGCTGGAGTGCAGTGGCGCATCTCGGCTCACTGCAAGCTCTGCCTCCCGGGTTCACGCCATTCCCCTGCCTCAGCCTCTCCGAGTAGCTGGGACTACAGGCGCCCACCACCACGCCCGGCTAATTTTTTTGTATTTTTAATAGAGACGGGGTTTCATCGTGGTCTCAATCTCCTGACCTTGTGATCCACCCGCCTCGGCCTCCCAAAGTGCTGGGATTACAAGCGTGAGCCACCGCGCCCGGCCTCAAGATATTTTTGCTCAGACCAATGTCCTAGAGATTTTCCATAATGTTTTCTTGTAGTAGTTTTATAGTTTGAGGTCTTAGATTTAAGTGTTTAATCCATTTTGATTTAAATTTTGTACGTGGTGAGAGACAAGGGTCAAGTTTCATTCTTTTGCATATAGATATCCAGTTTTCCCAGCACTATTTATTGAAGAGACTGTCTTTTTCCCAGTGTATGTTCTTGGCACTTTTTCAAAAAAATAAGTTCACTGTGTGTAGATTTGTTTCTGTTTTCTCTGTTCTGTTCCAGTGGTCTATGTGTCTGTTTTTAATGCCAGTACCATGCTTTTTGGTTACTATCACTCTGCCGTGTAATTTGAAGTCAGGTAGTATGATTCCTCCAGTTTTATTCTGTTTGGTTAGGATAGCTTTGGTTATTCTGGGTCTTTTTTGGTTCCATGTAAATTTTAGAATTCCTTTTTCTGTTTCTGTGAAAAAATGTCATTAGTTTGTTGATAAGGATTGCATTGAATCTGTAGATTGCTTTGGGTAGTATGGACATTTTAACAATATTGATTCTTCCAATCCATAAACATAAAATACTTTTTCACTTTTTGTGACCTATTCCATAGGTCTGTATGTCTGTCTTTATGCCAGTAATATACTGTTTTGATTAGTGTAGCTTTGTAGTAAGTTTTGAAGGGAGGAATTTTGAATCTTCCAGCTTTTGTCTTATTTTTTAAGGTTTTTTTGGTTGTTAGGGTCCATTGAGATTCCATGCAAATTTTAAGATTTTGTTTCTATTTCTGCAAAAAGTGTCTTTGGGACTTTTATATGAATAGCATTGAATTGGTAGATTGCTTTGAGTAGTATGAACATCTTAATAATTTAAGTTTTTAAATTCATGGAACATGGATGTGTTTCCTTTTTATTTATGTATTTAATTTATTTCAATTATATTTTGCTATTTTTACTGTATTTTTTTCTTTTTGGTTAAATAAATTTCCAAGTATTTTATTATTTTTGATCCTATTGTGAATGGAAGCTTTTAAAAATTTTCTTTTAAGATTGTTTATTTTTAGTGTATAAAAATACAACTGAATCTTGTATGCTAACTTTATATCTTGCTATTTTGTTGAATTCATTCATTAGTGTTAATATTTCCTTTGTTGAATTTTTAGTATTTTTTAATACAACATTGTCTCCTCTATGAACAGAGATAATTTTACTTCTTTTGATTCATTTTGAATACCTTTTATTCTACTTTTATATCTAATTGCTCTGGCAAGGACTTCTAGTACTATGTTAAACATAGTGATAAAAGCAGGAATCCTTGTCTTGTTCCTGATCTTAGAGGAAAAGCCTTCAGTACGTCACCATTAAGTATGATGTTTACTGTGTATTTTTAAATATATGGTTTTAGTTAAATTCAAGTAATTTTCTTCTATTCCTAGTTTGTTATTTGTTTTTGTAATGGAAAAGTGTTAATTCTGTCTAATCATTTTCTGCATTGATTTAGATGATAGTGTATTTTTTTTACTTCATTCTGTTAATATGGTATATGACATTGATCAACCTTTGTGTGTTGAACCATCCTTGCATTCAAGAAATTAATCCCACTTGTATATAAGCTTGTTAATACACTGCTAAATTTAGATTGCTAGTATTTTGTTGAGGATATTTGCATCAATTGTCATGGAGGATATTGGTCTAGAGTTGTCTTTTCTTCTAGTATCTTTGTCTAGCTTTCATAGCAAGCAACTATTGACCTCACAGAATAAGTTAGGAAATTTTCCCTCCTCAATATTTTGGAAGAGTTTGCCAAGAGTATTGTTATGAGCTATTCTTTAAATGTTTGAAACAATTTACCAGTAAAGCCATTAGGTTCAGGGCGTTTCTTTTTCTGGAGATTTTTTGTTTACTGATCAGATCTTCTTACTAGTTACAGGTTTATTCAGATTTTCTTGAGCTTTTTTGTGTGATTCAGAGTTGGTGAGCTTTGTGTTTCTGGGAATATATTCATTTTAATTAGGTTATGCAATTTGTTGGCATACAATTTTTCCTAGCACTTTCTTATGATCCTTTTATGTCTGTAAATAGGCAATACTGTCCCCATTTTCTTTTCTAAAGTTTGTAATTTGATTATTCTCTCTTTTTTTCTTATTTCATCTAGCTAAAGGCTTGCCAGTTTTGATAATCTTTTTAACCAACCAATGTCTGGTTTTATTGATTTTCTCCAGGGTTTTTCTACTCTCTATTTTGTTGACCTCTGCTGTAATATACCTTATTTTCATCTTTCTGGTTGCTTTGTGCTTAGTTTGTTCTTCTTTTTTCTAGTTCTTTAACTTGTAAACTTTGCTTGCTTATTTTAGATGTTTCTTGATTTTAATGTAAGCATTTATAGCTTATAGTACCTCCTGGGCACTGCTTTTTTATGTCCCTTAAGTTTTGATATGTTGTGTTTTTGTTTTCATGCATCTCTAAGTATTTTCTAGTTTCCCATTTCATTTCTTCTTTGATCTATTGGTTTTTAAAGAGAGGGTGATTTAATTTCCACAAATTTATGAACTTTCCAGTTTTAGTTTTGTTATTGCCTTCCAACTTCATCCCATTGTGGTTGTAGAAGACTATATGATATCTATTGAAAAATCTATTGATATTTAATTTGTGGCCTACCATATGGTCTATCCTGGAAAATGTTTCATTTGCACTTCAGAAGAATGTATATTCTGGGAATGCCTGCAAGGGACTTCCCATGGCTGCTTTTACTTTTATGTTTCTCATCACTCCCTGACGGGCGCAGTGGCTCACGCTTGTAATCCCAGCACTTTGGGAGGCTGAGGTGGGCGGATCACAAGGTCAGGAGATCGAGACCACAGTGAAACCCCGTCTCTACTAAAAATACAAAAAAATTAGCCGGGCGCGGTGGCGGGCGCCTGTAGTCCCAGCTACTCGGAGAGGCTGAGGCCGGAGAATGGCATGAACCCGGGAGGCGGAGCTTGCAGTGAGCCGAGATCGCGCCACTGCACTCCAGCCTGGGTGACTGAGCGAGACTCCGTCTCAAAAAAAAAAAATTAGTTCCACCTCTGGGTAAGGTTAAGACCTTCTCCCGTGGCCTGGATTTTCAGATTTCCCAGTGGGGATATGTATTCTGGAGGTAATCTCTCCCCATCTTACACTGAGAACTTACAGTTTTTCACCTGTCTCACGGACCAGGCCTCTCCCTTCTTTCAAAGGGTCTTTGGAGTCTTGCAGTTTTCCCATTGAGTTCCTGTACTGCTTCTTGAAAAATAATTCTCACTGTGAATCTCTACACACTACTCTGTCTTTCTGAGTGGGAGAGGCAGGCCAACACTACCTCTTATCTGCTATTGTGGGGAAAACAAAACAAAACAAAACAAAATAAAACTGTTCACTCTTTTAATCTTTTTTCTTTTTGTTCCTTAGACTGCTTCATTTTCATTGTCCTGTCTGCAAGCTTGCTGATTCTTTCTTCTGTCTGTTCAAGTCTGCCTTTTAATCTCTTTAGTAAAATGTTTATTTCAGTTATTGTACTTTTGAGCTCCATGTTTTCTTTTTGGTTTCTTTCCAGGTTTTTTATCTTTTTGCTGATATTGCCATTTTGTTCATGTGATGTTTTCCTGATTTTTTTCACATCTTTGAGTGCTTTGATCATCTTTAAGACAGTTATTTTGAAGTCTTTGTCAAGTAGATCTGCCATCAGATCTTTTTCAGGAATAGTTTCTGTTGATTTACTTTTTTTCCTTTGAATGGGCCAGATTTTCCTCTTTCTTTGTATACCTTATGATTTTTTTTTTTAAACTGGGCATTTGCATCTAACAATGTGGTAATTCTGTAACTCAAATTCATCGAATTTCCCAGGGTTTGCTGTTTTTTGTTATTATTTTTATTTTTTTACTTTTGTTTTTTGATTGCTGTAGGCTGTCTCTGTGCCAACAATCAGCCAGTGGTGTAAATTTATGGTCAGTTTAGATCTTTTTTGAGTCTGCACAATTGTCTTCTCATTTCTCTGCATATACAGTTGTTTTGAAATGTTCAAGTGTTTAATGTCTATTTCCCAAAAGGGGAAAAATAGCAAAATGAAGGAGGAAAAGGGAACTTTAGCCCTGTAAATTCCTTGAAAGTCACTTCAGTCAGAGAGGGAGGGGTTTGCAAAAATGAGGGGAGATGCAACCATATTAGCCACCTGACTCTTTGTCTGTATGCCTGTAATCAGAAGCAGTAATCAGGGATTTGTCCACAGATTACTGACATTTGGAGTACAAGGTCCTATTTGCCTGTCCTGGCTCCTGCAAGATGTGTGCAAGTCAATTCAGGAACACACGCACATCTGCCTGCCACAGGATTGGGAAAGAAGAATAGGTTACTGCTATTGTCCTAAGAGCTGAAATTGGCTAAAATTAACTATAATTTATTGTCCAAGAATTTCTCTGGAATTTTCAAATCTTGAATAGATCCCAGCATTCCAAATTGGTTACATCAGACATATCTGCCTGTGAAATTGTCTAGGTGGGAGAATGCCTCCTGGTGCTTCTTACTCCACCATCTTCCCAGAATTCTCTCTCTTATCTCTGCTTTCATTTGGCTGCTATGTATATGAAATATTTTTTTCCATCCCTTCATTTTCAGCCTATGGGCATCTTTAATTCAAAAAAGGAGACGTCTAAAAAAATTATATATATTAATTGCTCAGTGTGCACCACTCATCTTCCAGCAATTAAAGGAAGTTTGAAGTAATAAAATCAATATGTAGGCCAGGTGCAGTGGCTCATGCCTGTAATCCCAGCACTTTGGGAGGCTGAGGCAGATGGATTACCTGAGGTCAGGAGTTTGAGACCAGCCTGGCCAACATGGTGAAACCCCGTCTCTACTCAAAATACAAAAATTAGCCAGGCATGGTGGCACACGCCTGTAATCCCAGCTACTCGGGAGGCTGAGGCAGGAGAATTGCTTGAGTCTGGGAGATGGACGTTGCAGTGAGCCAAGATCACGCCATTGCACTCCAACCTGGGTGACAGAGCGAGACTCTGTCCCAAAAAAATAAAAATAAAAATAAAAACAAAAAATTAAAAATAAAAATAAAATCAATATGTAATATTGTTTTTTAATTTGATTCAAACAGATTTTAAAGATAACTTGCTTTAATGGTAATTTTAAAGTTTTTGCATATTTCACTTATTTAATATTTATATGCTAAGCCATAGTAAATTTATTAATATGGAGGTGCCTATGTATGTATTAGTCAGGGTGCTCCAGTGAGAGAGAGCCAATAAAATAGATACATATTTATATTTAGGTTTAATATATTTATGTTTATATATATACATATTTATGTATGTTAAAATGTTGCCCTTGTTTGAAAATTGCTTTCAGTGTATTTTTTGCTTGTTTGATCTTTACCTTTATATTATTGTTATTATCAGGAATCAGAGGTTCAGAAAAGTTAGAGAACTTCCCCATTCCTCAGTTTAAGAGTGTGACCCAGTTGCCAGTTGAACTCTGTTCATCCAAGGGCACATTTTACAGACAACTTCTTAGGAAAGTGTCTGTTCAATGTATATTTAATGAAACCTCTCATTCAGCCTTGAGAAGAAAAGGAAAAGTACCCAACTTCCTGGAACAAATCAACCAATTCCTAACAAGAACAAACAAATATATCTTGCGTAAACACACTTTATTGCCAGCACTAAGGTAATTTGTACTTCAGTTTCTCCAAATTTAATGAGGCTTAAACCAGAGTAGTATTATAGTGTTTCAGTTGATATTATATAGAATCTACTTGTAGCAGCATCATGTAATGGCATAGTGTCGATGATTTCTTTGAGGACTGCTAGTTAATCGCTTTTAATGTATCAGTTCCACACATGTTAGATTGTGTAGATTATAAATAGCCTAAATTCCTATTGCCTGAGCAGTGGTTTCCAACCTTATATCACCAAGGACACTTTTTATAATTTACTCCTCTGCTGATAGTTCAGACAAATATTTTGTTTTCCAAATAAACTCTTTACAACAGTTCACTGACCTTATTTTGGAGAAATAGGATTTTTCTCTAAGGACTTTTCCATATGTAAATTAGTTTGGGTACTACTGTGGCTACTTCTTGAGTGTCTAGGTTGCAAGAATTCTAGATTGTGTCATGCCAAGGTTTGTCTTCAGGGCCAGCTCACACATCCACACCCACAGATCAGGCAGCAACTCCTTGATGGGACTGGGGCAGTAATGGTATCTATTGCTCTGCCCACGCACACTCTCTACCCTAAAATGCCCACATTTTCACTATTTCCTTGGGTGAATTGAGTATAACCTGTAGAAGGATCTTATTCTTTTAGTCCAGAGGTAGCTTTGCACGAAATAACGCTGAACAATGTTAAGAGTTAGAATAAAATTGTCCTGGGCATGAAATTGGAAAAAGTAAAGGGAAGTTGACTAGATGAGAAGGGGTGGGATGTAGGGACATTTAGCCTGAGGAAGCAGTAGGAAGCTTGAAGATGATATAAACAGTGTCTAAGTTGGATGTTTGGGAAATGATGTTAAGACATTTAGTAGTAAGTAAGTTGTAACTTGTGTCTCTGAGTTTAGTTCAGTCCTATGCTAAAACAGAACACATCTTCTTTAATTTCATTTTACTAACTTTCAACCACAACTCCCAATGTAGTATTCTTCACAAAATACAAAAGCTTTTTCACTCCTGCTTTCATCTTTATTCCTTATTTCATGCAATGTTGATGGGATAAAGACTTACCTGTAGTATCTAGGCTTAAGTTAAGACAGTTAAGGGTTCTCATAATTCTATTGAACTTAGTTTATGGACACAGATTATTAGCAACAGCTAAAGCCTTGAATTAAATGAATTAGCTGGATATTTAAATAAGATGTATTTTAGGTTGCACTGTGGTACAAGCACTGCCCTTGGTTTAAGAAAAACTATCTCCTAGCTTTGTAGTCATGTATACGTCACTGATACCATCTGCACTTTAGTTAGGGCTCTACTATGGCCTGAACCAGGGCATGCCTGAGGAAGCTATTGAAAGTGGTATTATCTCACATTTGATGAGAGAGTACCAAGTTTCCTTGGTAATTTGATTGGGAGACCTTACAGAAGACAGATTAGAGGAGCAGACTAGGAAATGTAAAATCATATTGTGAACAAAAAAATAAAATGGAGGAAAATATATACAGTATAATTGTACTCGAACCAAAGAGTTCAGGTGGAAATACTAGCTGAAATTGGGCTCCTTTACATTTATCCAGGTGCTGGAAATGTTGCTTCAAGTACAACATCTTTACTGAAGCAGCAAAATAATGTAGAAAAACGTGTCTGTGCATAGTGTTTCCGTATGTATGGTATTTTTTAACAGTGGAAAAACCCCTCTTGAAAATGCTTGTTTGGCTTTGGCTCCTGTTTCATATTGGTCAGAGCCATGGTTAGCAAACAAGATGTTAATCATAGTCTCTTGAGCAGTTCTTTTATTAAATTTTTAAAAACTTTTAATTTAAATTTTTAATTTTTTTTAAACTTTATTTTTGTACCAGGTTGAGGTGTATTGCAAAATTGCAAGTACAGATATTATATGTTTTTTAAAATTATAAAATATACATTCAAAAAGACATAAAACATAAATGTATAGCTCAATGAACCATTATGAATATAACACGCATGTAGCCACCTCTCAGTTTAAGAAAGAGAATGTGGTCAGTATCCTGGAAACCCTCTGTGGACCTTCCCAGTTACAATTCTGCCTCTTTCTTACAAGTGACTGTGAACCCAGCCTCTAGGATGATTACACCTTTGTTTTGCTTTATAATTTTAACGCCCAAGCATGCATTCCTAAACAATAGAATTTAGTTATGCCTGTTTATGAAGACAATATTTTTTTGGTTAGAAAAGATGTAGCATATATGGAAGCCGAAGCCATCGCCACTGGGATTGATCAAGCACAGTCAATATGATCCAAAGATACCCTGAGAGACAAAATGTGTTCCCTCAAACAGCCTAGCTATTTTTTTTTTATTAACAATAAGTTAACTGATTTTTAAAATAATATTTTTCCTACCTTCTTATGTTATTATCCTCTTGGTTCTTCCTTTTTCTCTCTCTGCCTTTTTAAAAATGTCACTGGAAATAAGTGTTAAAACAGATTCATCATAATAATTCCTTTTCTTTTTAAAGTCTTGGACTATTTCTATATTTATAACTATAGACTCTTCCAACTATGATTTTGATTAAACTAACCAGCTGCCATTTGTCTATACAACAGTGTGATTAGCAGAAGCTAGGAGGTATTGATTAGTTCAGTTTTACTGATATCTATAAAGACTGTTGAGCTGTTCGAAAGAAAGTTGTGGCTTGGACAGTTCTTAGAACCATTCTGCCATCTCCTGTGTATACCAGTCTATTGATTTCATAAACCTTATGGATGTACTTCAAATTGTTTTACTTGTACAGACCAATCTAAGAAGAGTTTAGCCCTTTAAAAAGGAGCTGCCAGGCATAGAGAGGCTAAGAGTTCAATGCCTCAGAGTATTTGGGGCTGGTAGAAAAAAGTGAAGTTATTTTTCTTCAGATCAAAAAAGACTAAAGGGACAAAGACTGAAACACATTAATAAATGAGACATGACCCTTTCCACTGATCCCAGATATTAAAGTTGCTTTTCTAAAATAAGAGTTTTATTTTCCAAGGGAGACAAGGTCATGTAGAAAAGACAAAGATCAGAAAATGAAAGGTGATGTTACATCAGAGTAGTTATTATTAATAACTACTATTGGAAACATTGAGAAATGTCACAAAGGTAAAAAACATAATTTTAAACGACTATTGTAAGTAGAATGTTGATTTCAAAAGAAAAAATACTTTCAAATATAAACTTGTTTGTTTATATTATCAGATATACCTCAGACACAATTAGATTAAATATCAGACACATACCTAATGATTTCAGGGCCTGTTGGATTAGCTTTCTAAGTTCATCATGTGGAAAAAGATAAGCCATTCTATGACCAATGTCTCTTCCTGATTTGGGGAATGTTATGTAACAATGTGTTGAAAGACTTTGTAGTATGGGAAATTTAAGTATACATAAAAATAGAATAATATAATGATCCCATGTTTATATCATTCAACTTCAACATTAATGAACTCAGAACCAATGGCGCCCTGTGTAGATGCTATGCCATTTCATCAGCAAATGAAGTTTTAGCATGTATCTCCAAATACAGAAATGTTTATGGTTTTTTTTCTCATCTTTGATATTTTATGTTTGTAAAATTATTTCTTTCAAATAATTATTCCACTTTTTTCTCCCTCATAATGGTTCTCAAACATTAGTTTGGGCGAGAATCACTAGGAATCCATCTGGAGTAGGAATCAGATGTTATAAATACACATAATGGAACTATTGATATTGTTGATCTGTGGAGCACACTTTCTAGAAACAGGACTGTAGAAATTCATACCAGAGTTTCAAAGTAATTCAGTAAAGTTAAGGAAATGTGTTTCTTGTGAAGTCCAATTTTAAAGTTTTTTTTTCCATGTCCACAATATATATTTTGAACTCAGCAATATGACTTAATTTATCATTTTCCCTTGTGCTGATTCTACATTTCTTCTCTGTTTAATCATTTTTAAGTTTGATTTATGTGAAATCTAGAATGTTTTGTATAAATTGAGGTTTTACTACCTCTTTAAGGAGGTGACTGTTTTAGAAAGCAGTTGTTTTGGATCTTGTGTATAGTTGTTGCTATAGGAATTATTACATGTACCTTAAGTTTGTAAAATGCACAGCTAATGTGCTCTTTGGAAAGGAGATAATAAATTTGGGTTTCTTTTGGGAAAAAATAAGCAGGAGCAAATATAGAAAGTCACTTCTCTTACTGATAAAAAAAAAAAACAGGTAGAAAAATCATTCTTCTGGTGGAGAAATGCTTGGGATGCTCTCGTTACTCTTTCTGACTCAGCTTATGGAGAGAGAGGTAGGAAAATAAAAGATGACTGGGAAAACTGAAAAGCCAAGCTAACGTTTGGTCAGAATTCTTGGAGTAGAAGGGTCATTGTGAAGGAGAGCTAATGACTGCTCCTTTTATAAGTTGTCACTAAGCTCTTACGGATTCTCACTTGAGATACTATCAAAACCTTTCTCTGTTCAAGGAAGATTAAATAGACATTAAAACCACCCTAAGCATGCATTGTTATAAATGACTTGGATTTTTATTGGCCAAAGGAAAAGATATATGGTTAACAAACATCCAAAAGAAAAACAAAAATCAAAGATCAACCTTCCTGCCCATAAAATACTCAAGATTTTGCCTTCATCCTGGCTGTCCATGCTGGACTCCAAATGAAAGGGCCTTCTCACCAGAGACCTAATTTTTCAGACTCACTTTACTAAATGTTCCAGCAATGCACATTCCATCTCTTGTTCTTCACTTGATCTCTTGTCTGGCCTCTGATCAGATCCTGGTAAGTCCTTGTTTCATGCTTTCAGTTGAGGATAAACTTGAGGGTCTCAGGAGCATGATTCTATAAGTCTCCTCCCCTGCCTCAAGTCCTGAGTAGATGGGGGAAGGAGGATAGAGGAGAAACCTGGGTTGCCTGCCCTAGGAAACTCAGGGTTTCTAGGCTGACTCATATACTACTTCCCCACATCGTTTCCCAGATATGGAGAAATGCTTTAGTCTTCATAGAATGACGACTAAACTAGTATTCTTTTTTTTTTGAGACGGAGTTTTTCTCTGTCACCCATGCTGGAGTGTAGTGGCGCCATCTTGGCTCACTGCAATCTCCGCCTCCCGGGTTCACGCCATTCTCCTGGCTCAGCCTCCCAAGTAGCTGGGACCACAGGCGCCCGCCAACACGCCCGACTAATTTTTTGTATTTTTAGTAGAGACGGGGTTTCACCGTGTTAGCCAGGATGGTCTCGATCTCCTGACCTCGTGATCCGCCCGCCTCGGCCTCCCAAAGTGCCAGGATTACAGGCGTGAGCCACCACGCCCGGCCTAAACTAGTCTTCGAAGAGATGTTCCAAATTTCAGAAAAAGAAGGACTTTTTCTACTGGTCCCTCTAGAAAAAACAAGTTGGGATGAAGCACCATTTTCTGTGCAACATATGGTGTTTTCCCATCTTGCATTACACAAGAGGGCCTCTGGAGTCTGAATTACAGTATATTTATGAATGATGACATGGAGATGCTTGAAGGGAGAAAATTAGAATTAGAAAGAAAAAGGTTTATAGCTGCCATTATGCTCAGTTTCTTCTGCTTTTAGCATGAAGGTAAGTGTGGATATCACACAGGAAGGCCCAAAGAACATTTAACAGCCAAGGCTTGGTGCTGCTTAATACGATTCCTGTGCACTTGAAAGTATATTTGAGGTCCTTCCAGGTCACTGGTTAAAGAAATCACCTGAAAGTTATTAATAGATGTAAAAAGTATATATGTGGCACTGGGGTTGAAGGAAAGCAGTGAAAATGAAGCTCATTATTTCTGTGGGAGAGAATATCATAGGCAGTGGAATGTAAGGAGGTATATTCAAATTCTATGGTATCAAAGTAGATGGGCCAAAAATGAACTATTATGCACTATAGGAATACAGATCCTCTGTGATCAGTAGATAGGTTCCACTAGGCCATTGTTCTATGATTTATGAGTTGGGGCTTTGTTAATGTAGCCTGTGTCATCAAAAGCCAGGAGATATTATAGAGAAGAAATCCCTTATTTTAGTGAATATGTGCTGAAGTATTTTACGGTAAAATGTCATAATATTTGCAACTTACATCTAAATAGGTCATTGAAAAGAGAAACAAGTGTGGTAAAATGTTAACAATTGGTGAACCTCAGGGAGAGATACCATTCTTTCAGTTCTTCTATGGATTTGAAAATTTTCAAAATAAAATTGGAGAGGTAAAGAGACAATACAAGCATATTTATAAATATGAAGGTAAACACCACATAAAATAATAAAAAAGTAGAAATTGACTGTCTCTGGAGATAAAAATCTGATAATAGTGGCTGACTGCTGTTTTTCCTTATATGACTTTTAGTATTATGTGAGTCTTTAAAGCCTGTGAATGTTTAACTTTGACAAAAACTAAACACTGACTTTAAAAGGAGAAAAAAAGCAAAAAGACACACTGGGAGATTAGATTGCCAGATGCTTCATGGAGTCAGAAAAGCTCGTTGATAACACGCTGGAACAGTTTTATCTACATGTATAAGGGAAAAAATGTGCATCATCTAGATGAAGAACACAATCACTGCAGGAAAAGAGTGATGTCTATATCAGGGGGCAAGTCAGAAATAAAATACAGGGAATCAAGGGGTCAGGAGAGTGAGCAACAATCTATATGGTCACTGATTTCAGCCTTTCTTACGAAGTACTACAAGATAATTTATACATAAAGAACTAGGTGACCTTGGGCATTTCACAGATCAAATGACATCACTAAATGCTTTTACTGACTCACCGCATCCGGAAGATTATTGTCTATTCCTTAGTTTCCTGGATAGGTTGTAGGTGCCCTAGCAAACTGGTTTAATAATTACTTGTTCTGGTTCAAGGGATCAGAGATCAACAAGGTATCTGAGGAAAAAATCCTTATGGGTAAAGGGATGCAGGAGGCTACTATATTGATAGTGGAAGAGCTCACCATTCCGGTGTTTATATTTTTATTTAAATGTTGTTTGTTTGGCAAAAAAACACCAGGTGCCCTGAGGTGGAGGGAGATCCTCTGATGATGCTTCTTTGTGTCTCAAAGATTATGTCAGTATACTGACCTCAGCCTTCATCTCGAATAGGCAGTAAACTCTCTGGTGAGAACAAGAACTCAGGCACTGATTGACTATGTGGTAGCGTTATTCACTACAGGACATAATTGTTTGATTTCTTTGTCTAAAACCCTTCCTTGCAGAGAGAGTATGTGTCTGGAGACTTGGCACAAATTTAGCAAGTGATATGATTATGGTGATTGGTTGGGCAGGATATGTAGGCAATAATGGTGACAGGTGGCACAGATGGCACCAGTATTTGCTAGTATGGCGAGCTTCAGCCTTATAGGAACTAGTGTGGTCATAGGTCAGGGCACAGGGCCATTAAGTAGTTTGGGCAGTGGCCAAGTGGCAAGACTAAGTAGGGGATAATCAACAATTTCAATAAAAGAGTCAGGCTTAACTGACCAAGGTTTGGACCATGATGCTGCCAGATATTTCCAAATCTTTGGGCCAGTAAATCTGCGTTTCCAGTCCTCTTTCTCTGCTCTTTTATTCCATTCTTGCTTCCGGGTGAGGTGCCAGAACTGTCAAAGTTGATAATGGTCTAAATGACCATTTTGTTCTAGATTTTTGAGTATAGAGCCAAAATTGGGTAAGGCAATACTTAGGGATGCATCTTTAGGTGTAGGAGAAAAGTCATTGCTGAGCTGCTGCATAGGCCACGTGACCCAAATGGCTTTGCTTCAACGTGAAGGGAAGATCCTGACCGGCACTAGACTGTGCAAGTGAGGAATGAGCCTCTATTATGTTAGGCCACTGAGAATTGGGTGTATCTTTATGGTGGCAGCTAGAGATGGTTATTCTGACCAAATGCAATGTGATTTGGAGAACTGGAACATCTCCAGGTCCATTGCACAAATACAATGGCATCAGGGACTTTGGATGCACTGGTGGGAGAAGGGTTCTTGCTAAGTTCTAAAGTCAGGGTGTAGACTCCACAACTGTGATTAGATTGTGGTTCCTGGCTGACAGCATTAGGTGGAGGAACTCTTCAGCAGCTGCCACATGTTAGGCTCTGCAGCAAATCTCAATTGATGTTTGGGGAGAAAAATATTACTCAAGAAGATATAGACTCATAAAAGCTGTTATTCTAGGGTATTCTTGTGTGTGGGCCTCAGATGTCTTTCTGAAGGACCTGTGGGGGAAGGATGTGAAATAAGTGTCTGATCTCTAGTCCTGGGTAAAAACAAGACTAGGTCAGTTATTTAGTGTTTGCTCAGACCCATCTTCACACTTCTGCTCTACCCTCGATCACAAGGAGTTGGCTCTGGTGGTTTCTATTTGGTTCAGCCTATGCATGAAATTGGCAGGAGAATGGAAGGTAGAGAAGTCAAAAAGCCAGAATTTTCTTCCCCTTCTTTCTCTCTGGCTTAGGAGATATTTATGGTAATGGCTGTGTTTCTGTTTGCAGAACCAGCTTACCCATCAGTACTTCTCTCTGTGGTTCCAGTTCTACTGGCCGTCCCTGGCTTCTGCATTCTAGTAATTCCATGTTCCTTTTTTTATTCCTGAAACCCCAGGGGTGGTAGTGACTTTCTGCTGTTGCTAACATGGATTCTCTCATCACCTCTTCTGGTTTTGCATCTCTTTCAACAATTTTGTAATTAGTTCTCTGTATTTAAGTCGTCTTTTGAACTCCCTTGGGATGGTTAATATTGAGTGTTAATTTGATTGGATTGAAGGACACAAAGTACTGTTCCTGGGTGTGTCTGTGAGGTGTTGCCAAAAGAGATTAACATTTGAGTCAGTGGACTAGGAAAGGCAGACCCACCCTCAATCTGTGTGGGCACCATCTAATCAGCTGCCAGCACAGCTAGAATAAAGCAGGCAGAAGAACGTGGAAGGACTTGACTTGCTGAGTCTTCCGGCCTTCATCTTTCTCCTGTGCTGGATGCTTCCAGCCTTTGAACATCAGATTCCAAGTTCTTCAGCTTTTGGACTCTTGGACTTACACCAGAGGTTTGCCAGGGGCTCTTGGGCCTTCGGCCACAGACTGAAGACTGTACTGTCGGCTTTCCTGCTTTTGAGGTGTTGGCACTCAGACTGATCCACCACTGACTCCCTTGCTCCTCAACTTGCAGACGGCCTATAGTGGGACATTAGCTTGTGATTGTGTGAGTCAATTCTCCCTGACAAACTCTCTTTCATATATACATATATCCTATTAGTTCTGTCCCTCTAGAAAACCCTGACTAGTACATCCCTGGAGAGAATTCTGTTTTTCTGATTAGATTTGACTTACTTGGGCTGTAGACCTTGCTGAGGTCTCAGGAGCCAGGATTGAGTAAATAATGTATGGGGATGAATCTTAGATGTGGGGGATAAGCCAGAGGGTGATGCTGTTTGATTTGTTGAGAGATCTGAAAAAGATTCTCAGCAGAATGGAATGTTGAGAGAGGAAGATGTTTTTTACTGGTTGTCCACATTTGAACCATTAGGCAAGGAGTGTGCATATTCCATACTCCATTAACAACGTTTTGGTCTCTCAATTTTGAGTGGGCATATTTGGGAAATCATCAGAGTATCTAACTTTTCTCCAACTGGCTTAGTAGCAGGACCTGAGTGTGGGTTGCTCTCCTAATGGACAGCCATACTCACTATCCCTCCTGGCATCTAGGAGAAGACCTAGACCTCAGTAACACAGGAAAGTTATTCCTAGGATGTCTAACTTTAAATGAAAAGCAGGTTTTCTAAGGTCAGCTTTCTTTTCCATCCAGATGGTTTGCCTTTTGCAGATGGTAAGGCCCATATGCAGATTCTGACCCACTTGCTAATAAAGGGATTGGTCTGTGCCAGGGCCTAAAAAACTTGGATTCAGGTTCACAGATGCAATTATTGAGGTGAAAAACAGAGACTTAAAAATAATAGAGCTGGTAAAATTCTCATCATTTTTCTGAACGAGTGAAGCATTATTTAAAAGGTAAATGTGAATAGCACTGCCTATTGATATAATCGACTTAATTTTTGATGAAACATGGAAATGCACTAGGTTCTGCTAGTAGTATGTAACGTAGACTTAACCAATGTTCATTTGGGATCATTTCATTATTTTTCCAGCGTGATCTTTAAGGAGTTACTTAGGAACCGATTTACTATTTTTTTTAATTAAGTGCATGTATGTATTTGTAAAAAAAAAACTAATGATGCAATAACAATATCCTTTAAAAAATTCAAATATAAGTATCCAGATTTTCTACTCTTAGGAAGTTCACTGTTCACATTGAAATGTGAGAGATAAAGGAAAGAAAGAGGTGAACTTAAGTGCCATGAACTTAAATTTGTTCTAAACTTTTGGAGAGGAGATATAAATTGCTAAGGAGGAACTTTAAAGACCAAACTGAAAAACACTCCATTTCTTTGTAGCATGCTTCATTTCATACGTTTTTAAACTTAACCAAGGCAGTATATACTCATGGTGGCAGAGATGTTCCAGGATTGTTTGCACAATTCCACTCAGGCAAACTGGGTCAGACAAAAAGACATGATTGACATAACAAATCATTTTAGTTCTCTTTCCATTTTCTCTCCTCTCTATCTAATTATCACTTAGCTGTCATTTAAGGTCAGCTCAAATCTCCTTTGTGCACATTTCTGGTTTTGGGGAACCTTCTGTCTTTCTAGCCTCCAGTTTTACTGTTGGTACCTGTAATCAGCACATGATACAATGAAAAATTTTTTTCCCATTGCTCGAACTAGCATATTGTTTTCCTTCAGATATGACATCATTTAAATTGAAAAAAAAAATCAGAAGGGCATTAAATGCAGGTGGGAAAAAAACCCAGTAATATCAAATAGTTATGGTTAAACTGGCAAGTCTTTCCATTTTTTCTCTCCAGGGACGTTTCCTTCCCAGATGTAACCACTGCCACTCAACACTTTTTCACATGTGCACCTTCATGCTTCTATGCCTTTACCTGCCATTTTTTTTTCTCAACCAGGAATACTTTCTCACATTCTTTGCCCATCTATTACGACTCATAAAAGAGATATACTCTGTACACTGTTCTTTGATATGCTCTGTCAGAATTCAGGGTTTTGTTCTTTGTATTTCCTCAATATGCTGCTTGTACCACTATTTAACAGTCATTTCATTCTGTCTTGTTTTACAGCAAGTTCTTTACCTATCAGCCTTATCACAATGCACTTTCCTTGAGAGAAGGAGCCCATTTTCTTCCTCTTTGCATCTCCTATAAAATCCAAGCCAGTGTTGTCACATGTTTAGGTCATTGGATTGAACATATACAATATGGTTTATTCATTTTCTGTTTCATGAAGAGTTGTCACAACCAGACTACGAGTATCTTCGGGTCATTTACAGAAATCTGTGACTTTTTGCTTATGTAATTCTGTAAAAAAATACATTAATTAAAATATTGCAACCAGTCCTGCTGTGACATGAATGTCCCCTGCATTCGTGCGTTGAAACTGAATTCACATTGTGGCGGTATTAAGAGGTAAAGTCTTTTGGGAAGTGATTAATTCATGAAAACTCAGCCATCATGAATGGACTAAACCCTTATAAAAGGTCTGGAGGGAAGGAGTTTCCTTTCTTCTGCTCTTCCACCATGGGGGAATATGTGTTTGTGCCCCTTTTCCCCCTTCCATCCTTTCTGCCATGTGAGGACACCTAGATAGTGGCATCTGTGAGAAACAGGCCTTCATCAGAGACTAATCTGTCAGTGCCTTGATCTTGGGTTTCCCATTCCTCCAGAACTATGAGAAATGCATTTTTATTCTTTATAAATTACCCAGTCTGTGGTATTTTATCATAACAGCACAAACATAACAATTACTTTTGACTAAGACAAAAATTAATAACAGAGCTGGGTGCGGTGGCTCACGCCTGTAATCCCAGCACTTCAGGAGGCCGAGGCAGGCAGATCACCTGAGGTCAGTAGTTCGAGACCAGCTTGGCCAACATGGCAAAATCCCATCTGTACTAAAAATAGAAAATTTAGCCGGGCATGGTGGCATGTGCCTGTAATCCCAGCTACTCGGGAGGCTGAGGCAGGAGAATCACTTGAACCCAGGAGGCAGAGGTTGCAGTAAGCTGAGATTGTGCCACTGCACTCTAGCCTGGGCCACAGAGAGAGACCTCTTCTCAAAATAATAATAATAATAATGCCAGAGAAGAAGGTGTTGCTATAACAAATACCTGAAAATGTGGAAGCAATTTAGAACTGGGTAATGGGTAGAGGCTGGAAGAGTTTGGAAGTGCATGCTAGAAAAAGCCTAGATTACAGTAAATGGAGCATTAAGGGTGATTCTGGTGAGGGGTTAGAAGAAGAGGAGAGATGTAGAGAAAGTCTAAATCTTCCAAGTAATTATCTAACTAGTTGTAAATAGAATGCTGATAGTAATATGAATAGTAAAGACCATTCTGATGAGGTCTTAGATGGAAATGAGAACTATCTTGGAAACTGGAGGAAAGGCTATTCTTGTTACAAAGTGACAAGAACTTGGCTGAATTTTGTCCATGCCTGTCTTACAGCTTTGTGGAAGGCAGAACGTAAAAGTAGTGAACTAGGATATTTGCAGAAGAAATCTGTAAGCAAAGTGTTCAGGGTGCTATGTGGCTTCTTTTGACTGCTTATAGTAAGATGAGAGAAGAGAGTATCAAATTAAAGACAGAATTTGTAATCAAACAGAAAGCTGAATGTAAAGATTTGGAAAATTCTCAGCCTTCACATATGAAAAATAAAAAAGCTTGTTTGGTAGAGAAAGCCAAGGGTGTGGCCAAGCAAGCATTTAATAAATAGATTAGTATGGTTAGAGGGAGGTCAGATGCTATTCATCAAGAAAATGGAAGAATGACCTGAAATATTCAGAGATATTTGAGGTTTCCACTCCCATCACAGGCCCAGACTGCTAGGGCCTTGAGAGCAGAACAGTTTTAAGGGAGGTGTACCTCAGGCCACCTTAAAATCTTAGCACTCACTGCCCTGGGCCACCTCAAGTCTCTTCTCCCTGCATGCCAGAGCAGCACTCATTGGCTGCCTCAGCCGTGGTTCAAGCAGGCTCAGGTTTGGCTCACACTGTGTCTCTTGAGGACACATGCTAGAAGTATTGTAACAGCACAAAGGGACTAAAACAAGTGTTTTGCTTTTATCAACAGTTATTTTACATTCATTAATTCCTTGGAACTTTACAACATTCAGTACACAGCAAACTGCATTGGTCTAGAGGAAAAACAAATAAAAGGACTTTGGAGCCAGACAGACCTGACTTTGCATTCTTGCTCCACTACTTGCAGGTTATGAGATCTTAGGAAACTTTTTTTAACCTCTATAAGCACCATTTTTTCTCATTATTAAAATGTAAATGTTAGTCCTATAGAATTGTCGGGAAGAATGTCTGATATAAGCATGTAAAGGTAGGTATGTATATTAGTTCATTTTCATACTGCTATAAACAACTGCCTGAGACTGGGTAAATTATAAAGGAAAGAGGTTTAATTGACTCACAGTTCAGCGTGACTGGGTAGGCCTCAGGAAACTTACAGTCATGGCAGAAGGCAAAGAGGAAGCAAGGTACCTTCTTCACAAGGCAGCAGAAAGGGGAAGTGCTGAGCCAAGTGGGGAAGAGCCCTTTATAAAACCATCAGACCTCGTGAGAACTCTCTCGCTATCACAAGAACCGCACGGGGGGAAATGACCGCCAGGGTTAAATTACCTCCGCCTGGTCTCTCCCTTGACATGTGGGGATTATGGGAATTACAATTCAAGGTGAGATTTGGGTGAGGACACAAAGCCTAACCATATCAGTATGTGATACATATTAGACATTGAATATAAGTGAATATTCCCTTCTCACCTGGGAAATAGAGGCATAGATAAGCTAAACGATCGTCTAAAAACATGTGGCTGGCAAAGGGTTGCAAACAGTAGTAAAGCCAGGACTGGAACTGAGGTCTTCTAAATCTTTATGTATGTACACACCAGTTCCCTTGTGCCTAACATCTAGGCTGAGAGTGAATGGCCTTGCAGGAAACTGAAAACAACTCATTCTTATTGTCATCCTGCTACCATGCATACTCCATAGCCTAAGATATTACTGCAAGCTGCTGTCTCCTGGCACTGTGATGAAACTCATGTTTGGAGAGGTTAGGTGACTTGGCCGAGTTCAGTCATTAATCTAGAAGCCACGCCCACCTTGTTCCCCTCACTGCTGCCCCAGAAGTGACTGATACATTGTGATTTAAATCTATATTGAACCTGTGTAGAGGAGACAGAGCTGCAGCAGCAGGAACAGCAGCATCAGGCCTGTAGCTTCACAGAGAAAGACAACAACCTGTTGCCTGAGCTAGGCTTAAAGCACTATGAGGATGAGGGGGAAGAGTATGAAGATGAGGAGGATAGTAAAGAATGGAGGATGAGCACATGCAGGACATGGATGACATGAATGATTTCAATGAGTAACCTGGTGATGGAGAGGTCAATGATGTGGATGTGTGAGGCAACAAACAGGATCAGGACAAGTGGACAATCTAGGTAGACAGGGCGGGATGGCCTCAGGGAGATTCCATGCCAGCTCCAACTTTCCTACACTCCCTGAAGAACAAACTGATGGCCTTTTTTTTTAAAAAAAGAGACATCGCTACAGAAGAGACTTCTGCTTCCCTTCTCTACTTGTGAGGAAATGCTACACCAAAGCCATCTCTGAGTGAGAAAATTCAGATAGTTAAATTGAAAGTGATTTATTAAATTGCATAGTTTATCTGTTTTCCATGAATGAATGTCTAGTTAACATAAATTGGTTAAAATCACACATACAGTAATTGAAATTATTACCCATGAGGTGGAACCAGAGAGAAATAAATACTGAGCTGTAATGCATTTCACTCATCCCGATTCATTCTGTCAACTGTGCACCCTCTCCCTTCTTTATTAAGATTTGTACAAATTTAAACAAAGTCAAACTAAGCTGGAATAAAGGCAATGTGGCATGTGTATAGTAAAGCAAGAAGTTTGTTTTGTGAGAAGAATAAGCCCTCACATGCATTCAATCACTGTGCTCCAGCATGAGGAGCCTGAAAACCTTTCAGATGATTGGCTATTTAGGATAGTGAAAACTAATCAAAGAGAGAAAATAAATAAGAAATTTGGAGATGCTTGGAGCTTCTATGATGTCAAAGAAACGTTGGCTGGGAGAGTTTTGAAGAAGTAAAATTAAAGCAATTTCTGAAATGTTTGTAATTCAGATCCAAGTTTCTCAAGTTGCAATGTGCATCTGGGGATCTTGTGAAAATGCAGATTCTGATTTAGTAGGTTCATGAGAGGTCTCTGCATTCTTCTTCTCCAACAAGCTTTCAGTTTGCTGACGCTGCTGGTCCGTAAATCATGCTTTTAGCAATAAGGTTTTAGTCCATATTGGCCATTTCTCGGTTACTAAAATACTGAAATCCCCTAAATAATTGCTAATATTTATATTTTGAAAAAAATACATTGCCAATAATAAACTCATCTAAAATAATAGTGTTCTTACCTGGATTAATGATTTAGAAAACCAAATACTAAGTCAAAAGTGAACCCCAAGATGAGCTTGAAATCAGTGACATCAGCTGTAGAACCAGTTTTAATGTATATGAAGATAGACCTACATTGTATCTTGTGTCTCTAAGTGCTGAATTATTCACATAAATGCTTCAGAGCAGCCTCCCATAAATCAAAGGGAGAGAATTAAATTGGGAATAGTAATGGTGAGAAATCTTGAGCTCCTAACCTGAGTTACCTGACTACCCTCCCAGTTATCTTTCTCTTGTTCTGACCAGATCATTCCTGGTGATTGGCTGGCCCCTAAATTTAGCCCCAGGGACTCTTTCATCATGGTATATGATTTTTAAGCTCTGTGATTTTAAAGGCTTGTCAGATGGATATTAGATTCAATATTGAAATCTCAAAGTTCTTTGTGAGAGAACTTCTGCAGAAGGTTGGCAGTGGTTTATCCAAATGCCTTTTATTGGTTAATAAGTTTGGACAAATGTGGCTCCATCATAACAACGATTATTTCTGATGAAAGTATCTGATCAAACTCAATTTATAGAAATAATTTTTTATTCCATTTAATAATAATAAAATATTTTTCCCTTCTCAGGATAATTTGGTAATGTCAGGATTGAACTATTTGTATGAATAAATTCCATTTATTTTCTTCATTTCTCCTGATTTTCTTTTTAACAAATGATCCCTGAACACCAGGGGCAAGAAATTTGACCAAGCATCTTAATACACTGATTAGAACAGTAAAAAGTTAAGTCCATTACAAATTGTATGTAATGCTTTAAATGTAGATTGAACTAGTCATCAATATGATACAAATGGAATTATGATGATACAAAAATAGGCTTTGATAATGCTTTGTCTTACCTGCCTCATGAAATTGCTGTGAGGATCAAATGATACAGTCTTTCGAAGTAATCTCTAAAGTCTAAATGGTGTTTCTGGCTTTGTCCTTCTTTTTACCAATCCATTTTATTTAAGGTTGCCAGATTAATCTTAAAGCATCAGGTTGATTACATTTTTTCCAGCTCAAATACCTTCAATTTTCTTCTCAACCTCTTTCTAAAGCATTGGCTTTGGCTTCCCTTGGCATTTAAGAAACATCACACTGCCTTTCTAGTCTTATCTCCAGCTATTTTCTGTTCTAACCTCATATATCAAGGCTACTGGGTTACATTATATGTCCCCTGATTTCCTGAGTCAAAATTTCTGTTGTCTCCTACATTGCCTCTACCCAGTTGTTCCATAGGGACCCTATTATCAAACATGTCCAAAATTAGGAGTATATAGGTATATTCTTTATATATTTCCTATTATCCATTCCAGAAAAATCCATTCCTATTATCTAAGCCAGAAAATTGGAGTTTCTCTCTCTCTCTTTCATTCTCCCTCTCTCTGTGTGTGTGTGTTTCCTACACATTTTTTTCAGGCCCACCTTCAGGTAGGAAATATGTAATTTTTCTTTACCTGTAGTTCTCCCTCAGGATCACCCTCAATAGTTACATACAACCATTAATTCTATCAGATATTTTTCAGGCCTGATATCTAATGGTTCTTTAATTGAACAGATGTTTATGGAGCACATGCCATATGTTGATGGTTGTGTCAGTTTTCTATTGCTGGTATATTACCGTGAGATTAAAACAACACATTTATTATCTTGTACTTCTGGAGGTCAGAAGTCCAAAATGAATCTCACTGGTTAAAATCAAGAGTTGCTTTCCTTCTGGAGGCTCAAGAGGGAACTCCATTTTCTTGCCTTTTCCACTTTCTAGGTGTTACTCACATTCATTGACTTGTAGCCCTCTTCCATCTTATTTATTTATTTATTTAGAGACAGAGTCTTGCCCTGTCGTCCAGGCTGGAGTGCAATGGTGCAATCTCGGCTCACTGCAACCTCTGCCTCCTGGGTTCAAATGATTCTCCTGCCTCAGCCTCCCAAGTAGCTGGGATTATAGCTGTGCACCATCACGCCCAGCTAATTTTTTGTATGTTTGGTAGAAACGGGGTTTCAACATTGTTGGCCAGGCTGGTCTCAAACTCCTGACCTCATGATCCACCCACCTTGGCCTCCCAAAGTACTGGAATTACAGGCGTAAGCCACCATGCCAGACCCCTTCCGTCTTTAAAATTAGCAACACATTCTTCCAACCTGTGCTTTTGTAGTTATATATCCTTCTTCAACTTTGACTCTCTTGCCTCTCTTTCACGTATAAGACTCCTTGTGATTACATTTAGGGCCCACCTGGATAATCCAGGCTAGTTTCTTCATTTCAATATTCTTAACAATGGCATCTGAAGTCACTTTTTCCGTGTTAGATAATATATGCACAGGTTCCAGGGTTTAGAATGTGGACATCTTCGAAGGGCAGTGGTGGTATTATTCTGTCTACCATAGCCGCCTTCCTAAGCAGTGTAAACACAAAAGTAGTCCATGCCCGCAAGGAAATCAAAGACAAAGCAGTCAAATAAGTGAGTAGCTACAATATGCTATAATTATGGCTCTGAAATTATGATGAAAACTATATAAAATCTTGGGGGATCAGGGAAGTCTTTGGGAAGAAGGGCTATCTAAGACATAGAACCAAAATTCTATTTGAACATTTTGTTATAATTTAGGAGGGAGGATAATGGTACTAAAATAAGTTGGTACAATAATCTAGGCTCTAATAGCATCAATCAATCAATCTCATATTATCACTTTTACAGTTGAACAGACTGGCTTAATATAGATACTAGTTCCACTCCAAAGATATAAATAGGGGTACTACATGTATATATAATATTTATATACATATTCTCTCTTTTTGCCTTTAGAGGCAACGTCTCATTCTGCTGCCCAGGTTGGCACGCAGTGGCCTGATTATAGCTCATGCTAACAGCAGACTCCTGGGTTCAAGCAATCCTGTTGCCTCAGCCTCCCAAATAGCTAGGACTGAACTACAGGTGCACATCACCATGCCCAGCTAATTAAAAAAATTTTTTTGGGAGAAGAAGGGTCTTTCTAGGTTACCCAGGCTAGTCTTGAACCCCTGGCCTCAAGCAATCCTCCCTCCTTGGCCTCCCAAAGCACTGGGGTTACAGGCATGAGCCACTGCACCCAGACTACATATTCTTTATGTATATGTTGTATACCATTTAACATACATATAAGTGAGAGAACACATATGTACATAGAAAAGGATGTACTTTTCTATGGGTAAAAGGAAATAGAGAAACCAGGAACAAATTTTGCCCTCTGGGAACTTATACTCTAGAAGGGGAACAAGACTTGGGCATAAATGTTTACTGAAACATGAGGCCAAGAGAGTTGACTGTCATAGAGATATAGATATAATACTGTGTGTATGCAGGGCTGGAAGTGAATGTTTTCAGCTTAGAGAAACTAGAGAACACTTCACAAATAATGTCTTACTTGAGCTAAGGTCTCTAAGGATGGGAGGTAGGGCTTTGGTCATGTTGGTGATGAGAGAAAAGAATATAAAAAATGACATATATCTCCACATCGCTATTAGGTAGAGGAGAAAAGACTTCCTCCTGGAGATCCTTGAGTCTTTGAAACAGCAGCAGAAGAGATGTGAATTCCAATTACAATTTCACCTATACCAAACAGAATTATTCATGTATCTCTATTGCTCCCACCTCATCTTCAGAAAGATTTCTGCTGCAGTGCTCTAAGGGAAATATGTAGAAATAGATCATATACTTCCTTGTTGGAATAGGAAAGATGAAGAGATTCACAAGGGGGAAAACGTGCTATGACTGAACATTTTCTTGATAAAACACAGAGAAGTTTATAGCTTTGAGAAGTTATTTCACAATAATTCATTCAGTATATATTAACCACCAACTCCGCAAAACACTGTGATAGATAACATGAGAAATACAAAGATTTTAAGACATAGTTTCTAGTTTTCAATCCATCTAGTGTGGGAATAAAAACAGAGATTGAGCATATTACAAAGCAGTGAGTGATTCATGCTACATGATTAGGATATAGAAGAGTGGGAATTCAGATCAGTTCTAGTGGGTATCATGAGGGAATTCTCATAGAAGAGACACCTGAAACTGGCTGGAAAAATAAGTAGGATTTAATAGACCAAGGCATGCACATAGGGCTGGGGAGAGAATAAATTGGAAAGGATAAAATTTAGGCAAAAAGAATAGCATGAGAAAAATCATGGGGGTAGCAAAGTCAAGATATTTTTAGAAACTGTACATGCCACTTTTTTTCCCCCAAATATGAACTGAGCAGTGGGCATAGGGAGAATAACAGCAAATGAGATAGCTCCTGACTTCAAGGAGTTTGTAGCCTTGAGGGGGTACTGAGAAACAGATAATTAAAATGTGATTTATATTGTGGCAGAAAAAAAGACAGTCAAGATTTTACCTAGCCTAGAAGTCACAAAAAGCAGAGAGGGTTACCCAGGCAGAACTGTCGTCTTAGCTGAGTCCTGTCCTGAGGGGTTACTTTGAATTGGCCAAGGAAAGAGAGGGAAAATAGAGAAATCCATGCAAATACCCAGAACAGGGAGATCAAGATCACAATGCATTTGAGGAACTCTAGGCAGTTTCTTTGTTGTTGGAGTCCAGGCTACATAGGAAGAGAATAAGGAATTGGGTGCAAACAGCAGCTGGGTCATACAGGATTTTTGAGACCTGGTAGGAAGCTATTTTAACATCTAGGTAAGAGTGGATGAGGGTTTGAAAGTATGAAATGGCAGTGGGGATTAATGAAGAGAAGAATCCATATGAAATAGATATGGGGCACATGGGAAGGATATTCCTCACATCTAGTCTAATTGAAAGAGATTTTACCACAAGCAATTTTCATGAGTGTATTGCTACAGAGAACAGTGATGAAAACACACTTAGGGGTAAAGCTAAAGTCTACACCTTAAGAAAGGCTAAGTGGTGAATGTAAACAGAAAGGACAGGAAAAGTTTGCAAGTAAGAATAGAAAGGTTGGGGGCTGTGGAGAGCAGAGGTGACGAAGGAAAACAGGAAACACTGGATTTGCAGTGAAATGTTATTTTTGCATAGAGGCTAGTGTAGACAAAACTAGGTGGAAGGTTGCCTTTGTAATTAAGTCACCTTAGTTGGGCAAATGCAACTTGACAGATCTTCTTATCTGATGTACAAAAGTATGATTATTTGATTTGGCCAAGATCTTTAAGGCTGAATTCTCATAAGAAAATAAAAAATCTCAGGAGCTTCAAATTGCCACTCCACTTTACCGTACTGCTGGTCTACATAGCAAAGAACGAAGGATATATTTCCTTGTAGGAGAGCATAGTTCCCTCCATGCTACATGTATATAAATCTATAGTTTTATATCTCTTGGTCTTTGGTGAGAAGAAAATGTAGTTTAACATGGGATTCAGACTGTGGAAAATTCCAGAGGAAAATGTCAATATTTACTCTTACTGATCAATATTATCTTCAGGACTCCTTCTTCCCTCCTAAGGTTTTTCTCTGCAAATAATAATTCTTTCAGCTTCAGCCCTAATTACTAGGGCCTTTAATCTTTTCCATGGTTTTATAGTCCTTGAAACAAGCATATGTGCTTATTATTGAAGGCAGCTTTTGTTTGCCAGAGGCAAAAATACTTACAGATCGTCTTCTTTAACACATCTTTTCATGTCTGCTAGAGAGCTCAGTTCTCTCCTTCTAACTCATCCCTCACCCAACTCCTCCCGAATTTTTTATTGAAAACTGTTCACACATTGCTAAGCTCTTTTGTTTTGTTTCTAAAAACACTGTGTAGTCTTCGTGTAGAATGGCAACTTGATATAGGCATAAGCTATATAAACATTTGTTAAATATACTTGACCACCAACTAACTAAAGGGTTTCTCGATACACCCTCTTTCTTACATGGTACCCAGTTAACCTTTTATCACTTTTCAAAACATGCGTAGCTTTATGGCATAAGCTCATTTATCTTTGCTAAAAGCCTTCATAGGAATCTGAACAAAAATAGTTTCTGTTAAATATTCAACTCTAATGTGGAGCCTTTTATTACATTTTAAACATTTTTTTCTTGTTCCTAGGCCCTTTAAGGATTAGAGCAAAGATGTACATAAATAATTCATGTAGCAGAGTATAAGCCCCAAGAGCCAGTCTCAAAAAATGATGACCAGAAAACCACAGATGCAGTAGAAATCTTGGACAACAGATGAAGAAATGATGCAAACACTTAAATTAGAACTTTCTAAGCAACAAAAAAAAAAAAAAAAAAAAAGAATCAGAGGACTGCCTATCTATTACTATACAAGCTGGGAAGAAACCCAAGACCACCAAGTAGGGCATTTTTAAAATGCCAAGACAACTACTGTAGTCTTTAATGTACGTTACTTGGAGGAAATTACTGGCAATCTTATGACAGCATCTGTGAGGCATTTGGTTTAGGTCTGTAAGTCCAGGTGCAGGTGAAGGTATACTTCTGTTGTTGTTGCCATTTTTTGACTCCAACCTAGATCAATACACTTACCCATCATAGTTATTTTCTTTCCATTGATTTTCTTTTGATTATAGGGCTGAGAAAACTTGTTATTCTTAAGCTATTTTAGTGTTGAGTTTTTTTAAAAATATGATCTGTTGATGTAAATATATGTACAGATTGTTATTGTAAGTCAGAGAGCCTTCCTTTCACTGGCTGGATTTTACTCTTTGGGATAGTGTTTGGAACTGGGTGTCACATACTAAGAGGGCAGGTCTTAGTTGTAAGCATGTAAGACGACGGTTAGAAGTAGTAATAAACCTTATGTGGCTTGGCTAGCATCCTGCTCTTCTACAGTCTTACAGATTTCAGTAGCTGAAAATAAAAAGCCCTCAGCTTTACAATAAAACACAATCCACTTAACTCAGGTCTGAATTGTATTAAAACCTTATCTGGGAAAAAATAAACCTAAATCCCTTTCTTACTGGTTATGTCAATATACATTTTAGATGGATCAAAGATTTAACTATAAACAATGAGGCTGTCCATACAGAAAAAAAAAAGTGAATGAATTAAAGTAAGTATTGAAATGGGGAAGGTCTTTGTATGCAAGAAACAAAACTCAGAAAATACAAAGGAAACACTGATATATTTCAATATTTGAACACAAGAAAGAAATTTCTGCCTAGCACAAAATAACATAAAATTCAAAGAAAAGTTGAGTAAAATTATTTACAACACACATGACCAAAAGTACTGATTTTATTTATCTATAGAGAACTCTTATAATTTCATAAGAAGAGATTAATAAACAAATAGAAAAAATATACAAAGTAAAGGAATACATCTAATATAAAAAGAAATACAATGGCTTATAAGCATAAGAAAAGATGTTTTACCTCAATTTAAACATGCAAATTAATACAATAATGACATTACATTTATATTGAAAAGGAAAATGTAAAAAATTGATAACCACATTTTTGGTTAGAGGGTGGGGAAATAGATACTTTAATACACTGTTTGTGGAATGTAAATTTGAATAACATCTTTTTAAATCAATTAGTAAATTGGTAGAAAAAAAAACCTTAAAATATGCTTTTTCCAAACTTTCTATTTGGAAGAATTATCTGTACTTACATTCATGTGCACAAATATATATTCAAAGATTACATTCCATTTCTTATAGTACTTTCTGTTTTTCTCTGCATTAATAATCTTGATTTTGTTGGTAGTTTTCTACATTCTTTCCAAATTTAGCAAAAAAAATTGTAAAATCTATACAAATAACACTGTTTTCCACATGATGAAATACATCAGTTTTAATTTTATTGTATAGATATTCTTTCTACAACTCCCCAGCTTCATACTCTGAGCTGTTCTCTAGTCTCCTGCTCAGTGTTCCTGGTTTTTTATTTCTTCTCTCCCCTGAATCTATGCCTTGGTGGACTGATACAGTGAACTTATGTTTTGTTTGAATATAAAATTCTATAGGTTAATCATAATACTTTCTCAAAAATATTATCCAATTTCTTCTAGCTTCCAGAGCTGGCGTTGAGAATTCCTTTTGTTCCTCTGAGGAAGCTTTGAAACTTTTCTTTTCTTTTTCTGATGTCATGATATTTTGTGATGGTATGCTTTCACGGGTGTTTTCTTCATCCATTATACTGGGCAGTTGGTAGGTCCTTTCAATTAATAAACTCATGTTCTTTAAGTCTGCAACATTTTCATGTATTATTAATTTTATTACAATCCTATTTCTTTTACGGTAAAATATAATCCAGGTACAGAAAAACATCATGAAGTAAATGGTTGGTTTAAAACATCATCATAAGGAAAATGCTCAGGTAAAAAACACCCAGATTAAGAAATAGCACTTTGCAAGCCACTGCAAAAAAAAAAAAACCTCCACATGCACTATCTCAATCACAGCTTATTTCCTCTGTTATCAATCAAGACTATTTTAGGTTACCCCATCTTGCTGTCCTTTATAATTTTATCACTGAATCGTTCTTCCTGAAGGAGAAAATTTTTTAAAAAGTTTTTGTAAGTTTTTAAAAATCTACATATTTTCTCACTGTATTTTTTTCTTGCAATTTATTTATTGAGGAAACAAGAAAATTTAATTGGGAAAATTTTAAATCGTGTGAATTTTTCTGATTTCATATCCATGGTATAATTTAACATGCTTCTTTGATGTACTTCCTGTACCTATATATTTTCTGACAGTTGAACCTAGAGACTTCATCATATACAGGTTTGGTTTTGGGTGCAAGCCTTTTCAGAGGTAATCTTGTGTACATCTATCCAGGAGTCACATGATAACTCATTATTTCTACTTTTGTGATGCTTAATACCTAGATCCATTGGTTCACTGGGAGCAATAAAACAAGTGACAACTGAAACTCTAATACAACAATTCCTTCTTTTATTAGCGAAATACTTCTACAAAGAGTAAATTCTCATCTACCATTTGGCTACCTTGCTGTATAGTTGGTGGAGGAATGGCAGGACAAAATATTTAACTGTTCCTTTTACTTATGAATTTTCAAAACAATGAATTATATTCCAATTATCTGCCATAAGTAGTAGATGTTTTCTTTTTAATTATTATTCACTTTAGAATTTAAATTGGATTTGTTTTCAATTAATTGAAATTATCCTTATTGATGCTTAAACTGTTTTGTCTTTAGATAGTGAGATCATCTTTGTATTGGTTCCTATGTCCTTCAGATATATTCCTAGAAGTCTTTGACAAGATGTTCCAGGTTCACCTTCTACAGTTTGTTCCCCAGACCTCTATTTCTATGTGTCTTTGTGTGCGTGGTGAATTTATTACAGCAGGAAATGTTCTTTTAAGACCACAATCTGGTCCTCAAGGATGCTCATTGCTACTAGCTTGATCATAGTTGACATAACATTTTTTAAAAGTGTTCATTCTGATAGTTACACTTTAAAATCGGAACAATAAAGTGGGTTTTTACTTAACCTCTTCTACTCTGATTCAGAATATCCTTTCTTCCACATTAAGAGTGCTGGTTCTCAAAGACAGTGGAGATGATAGAATTAGCATATCACAATATCCCTCTTTGCTGTATTCTGTGTTACACAGAAAGCAGTTTCAGAGTAGCAACAGCACTGCTGCCACTGTAAATGTGATTATTGAAAGTAATGAAAATTTTTACCTACGATTTTTCTATTATCTTCATATTTCTTACAGCTGCACTGTATCTTCATTGTCAGAGCATGTAACCAGTTTACACTGTACTCCACCATATAGCCCTCATTTAGTGTTAGCTCTCTGGTATTTAGTGCCCATTATCAGTCCTTATATCCATGTCACCCTTCTGTTTGTCTACAGGTCTTTTTCTGGTAAACTTCTCAGGAGGCGTTCATGGTAACAATATTCCCTGAGTTCTTGAATGCCAATAACAGTTTGTCCATGCCCTTCATACTTGTAGGAAAGTTAGCTTATGGCTGAATATGAAAATAACTTGCTTACATTCTAACTTCTTATCTTTCATATATTACTTTAATTTTTACTGGCATAAAGCATTGTTTTTGAAGTCTGATGATGATCAAATTATATAACAAGAGTCTTCATTTAAAGAGATTTGGTGATTTTAGCTAGATGTGAATGCTTGTATTATTTCTTTGATAGTCATTAAACTTATTAACATATGTCTTGATGTTGGTCATTTTTGATCAGTTATTTCAGATATTCAGTGTGCCTTTTGAAAATGACATCAACTCTTTTTCTGTTGTATTGTAAAAGATTCCCTGAATTACAGCTTTCATTGTATTTGTTGTGTCTCCTTGTTTTGGTTTTCTTTTTTGAAGATTCCATATACATGCATATAGAGTCTTCTTTTTCTATCTTCTTATCACTTATGCTTGATTTTTTTTCTTATTTCTCCCTTCCTCTCCCCCTCAGCTCACATCCCCTATTCCTTCCTTTTTGAAACTTTTTAGATTTTTTCTACTTTTTACTATTTATTCCCATTTCTTTTTGAACATTTTTCTGTGTCTCTTAAAGCATTCTTTGGTCTGCATTTCTTTTAATTTAGTCTTAATTTTAAAAATTATTTTTTCTTTTATTTATACTTCTTTCTTGAGTTCTATTAAAGCATCTCTTAACTTTTCTAATTCTGATTTATGTTGCTATTTCATAGGTTGTATTATGTTCTTAAGGTTTTTTAGTTTATCTAATTTCTATCTCTCCAAAACTTGTCAGAACTTCTTACCTGTTATCTCTTTTTCTATTCTTTTTGTTCTAATAAGTTTATATATTTTTCAGTCCTTTTCTTACATTTTTGTAAGAATTAGCAACAGAGAAAAAACAGACATGTCTTTTATTCCCAGTATTTAATCAGCTCTGTTTTCCTTGTGAATTTGTCCTTTCCTTATTTAAACTACAGGAATTTTCTATCCACTCATATTAATTAGTCTTTCATTGCTTATATGTGTTGCAAATACTTACTTTCAATATGTGCTTATAGTCATTAAAAAAACTGGTTATCTGATGTATTAACATTTTAATTTTAACTTGTTATTCATTTTCTTTATTTTTTATACTGTTTTATGTCTTGTTAATATATTCTTCCCTACTTCAAGGACATGATAATGTTTTCCTATGCATTCTGAAACATTTAAAATGTGCTTTTATGTTTATATTTTTAATTTGTCTGGGATTGATTTTTGTGTCTAGTATGACATAGGGATATTTTCCATATGGGAAGGGATAGCCATTGTTAGCTGAAGCATCTCTCTTTTCTCTTGATTTGTATTTCCATTGATATGCCATGTTCCCCTTTCTTCATAGGTCTGTTTATGGGTTCAATGTTATCCTACACTGGTCTGTCTCTGAATTGATATAACACTTTTTTGATTACAGTAGCTTTATAGTAACTCATGAAATACGGTAGACAAAGTCTTTGCTGCTCATTCTTTTGATTCAAAATAATCTTGGCTATTCCTGACCCTTACTCACCTAAAGTCTGTAAACAAACAGTGTTGAAATTTTCATTGGAATAGCCTTCAATTTAAGGAGAAACTTGAAACTTATTTTTATTTTCTTCTATTTTCTCCTTAGAGCTGACATATAGTGTCCTCACATGGAACATTTCCAGGTAAATTTTAAAAAAGAATATATATATATATACATAATGCCCCCACATACATACACAGACAATACACTTTTACATATTTACACATGAATGACATATTTGTAGAGATTTATATACAAATTGGTGATAGTCAATGTCTCTGGGGAATAAGACTAAGGGATTAGAATCTATAGTAAGAGAGATGTTTACTTTTCACTTTAAAATATTTTGTTTATCTTATGTATGTATGTATTTTTCATACAAGGAATCCCACTTTAAGACAATACTTGACTGGCCTAAATCCACATCTTAATTATGACAGATGATTGGTGTGAGAATTATTTTTCTATATCTTCTAACGTTTAATACAATGCACCAGAAACCCACAAATTCCCAAATAGAAAGTTTAGAGTAATTATCCCAGTTTTCTTACTAAGGATGACTATGATGTCAGGCAAATGTTTTACATGGGAAAAAAATATATCCTGCAAATATATCTGATTGTGTCTTTTGTGCTGTGTGTGTAGAAAAGAGGAAGAGTACTCAGTTGGCTGCTAGTAATGTGAGAACAGGGACCACATTTTATTCACTTTTCTATCATTAACAAGTAGCTCAGTAACTCATACATAATAGATGCTTAGTAATAATCTTTTAAACAATGAATTAGTGAATAAGCACATCAACAAGGATTAGTAGATATTTTGAGGGTGGTATGTAGGAGTTTGTTGTGGGGTGTGATACAGAACCTGGAACATAAAAGGGCTTAGTAATTGTCACCTTTTGCTTTTGTCAGTACTTTACACACTATCTCTATTACTATTATTCCGGAGATTTATCCTCAACCTGATTCTGCATGGTAGCTTTCGTTAGTGACTTGGATGAAGGTAGGAGTTTATCATCCTTGTTGATATTATTACTCTGAGGTGGATAGATAGGTCTCCATAGGCTGTAGTGCTGTACCTAATGAGGTAGAATTTAATAGTGTTTAATATCCTGAACATACAATAAAACTCAAATGATTAAGGGCAGTAGAAAGACAGAATTTGCTTAACAATAGCGCATTTAGAATTTTTAAAGTTTTAGTAGAAAGTACATCTCAATCTGAATTACTAGTATGCTATGGCCAACAAAGAATGTAATAGTATTGCAAGTTATATTAAAATAAATATAATTTGTGTAATGAGGAAGTTGATAGTGGAGCTCTGTTAGGCAGAGATGAACTATACATAAGTGTTTATTATGGTCAATCCTAGACATTAAACTTTCTAAGAAACTTAGGCTTAGGAGCAAATTTGGAGAACAGTGATTAGAATTATGAAAAGACTGAACTATTTTGTATTGCAAGTGGGATTTTTTGCTTTGAGGAGCAAATAACTCATGGAAGATATGAAAGCTATCTTTAAATATTTGAGATCAATTCAGGCGATGAAGATGGTATGACTACAAAAAGAAAAAAAGAGCAATAAATCAATATAAAGAAGATATCCCAAATAGTCCCAAATGCAGCCAGCTGTTTTAGAATTCAGACCCATGGCAGTGTTCAATGATAGGCTTCACAATTACATGTTGAGGTTGTGGCAAAGGATTAAGGAACCACTTATGGGGCTGGATCAGATGAGATTTATGCTGGAAATTTCATATTCCATGAAATTTGAATTGGCATACTATAGCATGACTTCAGATAGGGCTGTATTTATTATTTGGAAAGATGTCGGCTACATACCTTAACTGGTGAACTGGCTCAATAGAATTCAACTAATATTTTTTTGAACTCAAGAAATATTGATTTGTATTTACTATTTTGAGACATGTAAAATAGACAAAACAAGGAATTGTACAATGATTTGCTACAGAGTATAGCATAGAAAGTGCTCTAAATCAGTCCATGTGTTTGGACCTATTCCAAACTTGACAATAGTTGTATGTTAGTAAGTCACAGAATTGGCCACGTGTTCAACACCCATTATGTTGCCTAACACATAGTAGACACCATTTGTTGAAAGAAGAAATGACTAATTTCTTTCATTGCTTGATTGACGTTCACTAGCTTCTGACCTGCCTGAGGAACAGAGGAAGCCAATTCCCAAGGCACCAGTTAGTTAGATCACCTTTTAAGACTTTCAGCACAACTTTACCCCCTTGGAGAAGAGGTCATAACTAGTAATAGGATAGGCCATGGAAATAGGAGCCACAGTAACTGGTAAGAAGATCCCCTGTAGTGCAGAGGAAGGCAGCTCTGAGAGCAAACTTGAGTATTTTCAGGGGAGATAGAAATGTTTTAACTAGATAATCAACTCTCCAAAATTGAGACAGTACTTCAAATTATAGCATTCCATTAGAAAATACTGCTTTCACATGAACATTCACAGAGTATATTTGAAACTTTTTTTGAACTCAGAAATAACATCCTGCAAACCATAAGGAAATACAAAACTCGTGAAAAAGTAATCATATCAAACAACACCAAATTTTACAAAACATCAAAACCTTTTTATGGAAAGTGAAATTGTTAGAATATGTTTTTTAACTGTTTAATTTATTAGGTGCCTATGGCCATATGTAGCAACAGAGACTTGTAAAGCAATGCTAATTCTTTTATTTAGCCATTGGAAACGTTTATCTTTAGGCTATGTATAGGTAATTCTATGATGTCTTCTTTGCTGTATTCTTATCTTGGGCTATATACAGATGAGAGATGATCTTACTTCACATAGTCTTCCTACCAATATCATTATTGATTAGATAGTACAAAACCACAAATAGTTCAGTATAGATTTTATTTTTATTTATTTCCAGTGATATGATCCGATCAAGACTTGGATCAAGAATTAAATTTAAGATATCTTCCTAGATATTATTAATTTTGTTCTCTAAGAATAATAGATTTGTGATTTAAAGGGATTTATTTAAATTCCTTTGCTCTTCTTTTTAAAAAACTGTCACACATCTCTATTTAAAACACTATTTGGATGCAAAAAGTCATTAATTTAAAATTGAGAAGTTTTTCTTCCTTTTTTTCTCTCTCACTTCCTCCTTTTTTCCATTCTTTTCTTTCTCCTTCTCCCACTTTCCTCTCTCTTTTCTGAAAAGTTGTGTCCAGCTCCCCAAATCTATTCTCTAAATTCTTGCCCTGCATTCACCAAGAGGTGAAAAGATCATAAAATATTATTGTTTCTATCAAGTCAGAACTGTCAGCAGTGTGGAAGCAATACAAAGACTTTGTAAGAAAACATATCTTAGTAACCTTTTTGTGTGAGACAAATAGAGAAGAAATTATTTCTGAGTTTAAAAATAGTCAACACAACTTGGAAAACATGGTAATATTTATTCATGATAGTAAACACGTTTTTAATGAAAGCCATAGATGTCCAAACACAAACTGAACCATGACAACCCAATGGTCTTTTTTACAAAAACCATGACATATGTCCCATTAATTTGCTAAATGATATGAATGCAGAGAAAGGATGAATCAAAACCACTAAAATCCTTTTAAACACACCATCTAGTTTAGATGTCAACTCTGAAAGTGGCATTCAAAAATGATCCCTCTCTTTTAAATTTATCTGCTGAGTTTTTGTTACGGTACCTTTACCAATTTCTTAAAAGCTTTAATTGTTATCATTCATTTCAACTCAAAACTGCTAGCAATTTGGTTTGACTTTCCATAGAGGACAAAATTCTGTCACATTAATACATATGTAGGTAGTTATACAATGTCATTTGTAAGTATATAGGTCTGAAAGGGCCATCATAAATATTATATAAACCATATAGTATATAGGGTATATATATTATGTGGTGTATGTAATAGCTGACTAGAAAAAAATATACACCTATCTAGTATATGATTTTCTCTAATAGCTTCAGACTTCTTTTAAATTAAACTATTTGGACAATTTTTAAAGTTTGCTAGAGATTTAAATTTTTATTCTTAAGTACCATCAAGTCAGATGCCTATATAATTGTCACTTTCAAAACTTTACCTCAATCTTTCCCAGAAGCCATTTAGATCCATCTGATATTATTTAAAAAATCAAATTAAATGTAAAAATGTCCAAATAAATTTTTCTTATTGGTAATTTATAAGATAGTCATCCTATTGTACTCTTTAAATTGAATTATCTGAATCTGAAAATTAAAAAAGCTAAGTTTTATAAATAAAATCTCAGGAGGAAAAGGCACTTAAGCCCTGCACATGGTTATTCCAGTATGTGTTCTCCACAACCGTTATCAGATGGAATTGATTTCTGGCCTGCATTCAAATACAGCAAAGTGCCAGAATAAAATCAAATCAGAATGCTTATGAAAAAGAATCAAGTTGGCCACCAAATGGTTCACATCAGTAGGAAATTTCTTTAGAGACTTCTGATGGAAATTTGAAGTTTATGTTGCTATTAGATCAAGTGCAGGAGAGGTATAAGGCTACTGGAGAAATTCCCTTAGTTTATTGACCAGAAAGCTAAAACATTTGTCGTAACAGTAAAGCTTGACAAGATAATTAAATGAATGATAACAAAATCTCAGCAGGGAAGTGCCCATTAATTGAATTTATTTGGAAGCATGTTTTCACAAGTATAACCAAATTATCTGATTTCCACTCACATTAAAAAGTGATAATCTATAACAACTAATTACTGGAAATGAAGGAAAAGGCCAGTACTTTGAACCAATAACACAGAAGAAAACAAAATTACTAACATCAAAAGACTGCCATATTTGACAGCTCCTTAAGAATTCAATTCATCATTTCATCCTGTGAAACTATTTCAGTGAAACTCGCCAAAGAAAAGAATCCCAGTAATTTCTATGTAGTAGTGTCTTTAAAGCTGAAACACATTTCTCATATTCTTTGTATCATTTTTTGATATTAATACCTGTGTCAGGATGAGTGTGCCAAGAGGTGAAATAACTGTTGTTATACATCTAACAATTTAGTTTCAGCACTTTACTTCTGTAAGAAAATCAGTGCCATCTGATTTCCTCTTTAGCATTATATATACTTGATAATTTTTTTAAAAATGTTCTTGCTGTTTTCATGTACACATCAGGAAGTCTGAAATAAAGCATCATTTTGGTCAAATTTTATATTTGAAATGAGGAATAAAATAATATATACTCAGATTTTCTGCTTTGAGTTGCAAGATGTCTACAAATTGGACATTTTTAATGCTTTAGCAAATTATTTTCTAATTTGCATAAAGTTAGTAATAAACTTTGTTATATGTCTGTGGTAGCCAATTAGATTTTGTTCATAGTCAACATGTTCAGTAGAGATTTAAAACTATGAAATCTGTCACTTTTATTTTTCTGTCCCCATACTCTAAAACATTAATCTGTTGGTAAACATTTGGCAAAAATTTTATATAACAGCAAAACAATGAAATAAAGTTCATTTTAGTGTAATGTTTGTATAAATTATAAGCAGCTTTGCCTAATTTTTAATCGGAGGCAGGAAAATCTGAATTAACAAATAAAGCCAAAAATATTACTTTAATTTTTTTACTTAACATTGTTTTTCAAAGAAAGAAAATTATCTAAATAAATACATTTTAAACGTATTTGCTAAAATCGAGTAACAGTATTTATTTTTCTTGGATATGAAAATTATGTTTCAGCTTTAAAAACAGTTCTTGATGTTCTGTATAATGTGGGACGTCCTTTTTCATTCAGAAAACTAGAGACTGCAATTATAAAACTAGCAACTAACACTCATTCACAATGACTTTATCACATGACTGGTGAACAGCAATTAAACCTAGGCTGCTTTATCTTCCATAAAGTTATTCTACCCTAATTTAGAGAAAATAATAGGGCTATGCTTTGTTTTCCTCAATCATTTTCCTAAATTAATATAAAGAAGGTTACAGTTATGCTATATATAGGTAGATTGATAAATGCAGAGCAATAGATTGGTAGGTAGATATAAATATGGTCATCGTTAAAACATAATATTTAACAGAATGTTTGGTTTTGCCAAATGAAGCAATGCATATGAAAGTATTAATTCATATCTTATTTTGTTATCATTTCTATTCTGTTCTTGTGTTTTGTTTAATTAATACAGTAAAATACAGTGTTCCAACTGAACAATACTTCAGATGCTAAACAATTCTTTGTATTTGTGTACACTGGCAGTTCACAGTTTAAAAGCATAACCACCTCAGTCAAAAGCTGTATGTAGATCACTCTGGATTTTGAAGACTTTTGCTTCTAACAAACAGAGACTTTTTTTTAATTATGGAGGAATACCTACAGTTCATTGATTGATAGATAATAATTGGGAGGGGGGATTATAATCACATAAATTCCTTGAAATAGATTTTCATCTATCATCTTTTAAATTCCTTGAAATAGATTTTCATCTATCATCTTTTAGTGTCAGTTTAATATCTTGCTCAGCACTTTTACATTCTCTTAGCATGGCAACTTTCTATTCATTACTTTATGGTAGTTTAATCACCCCCATTTTATGAACCTAGTTATTTATATTCCATGAAATATTGCAAATTTCTTTTCAATAGACCTTTTCCTTGATGACCAGAATTGGAACTTGTTTTTCTAACTGAAAACAATTGGTACTTTATTTCTATAACATCTGTACCTAAGAGATATTTAACAACACAAAGCTAATCTTACTTTTTTTCATGAATTTCTGGAGCTTTTAAATTCATAACATTAAAGTTTTATGAGTTTCATCTTAGATGAGACTTGTCTTTAAATACATGTTTGTGTTTTCTGTGGAAGTTACCCATATGTCTTCAAAAACCTGACTGGTCTAATCTAGAAAAATTACTCTTTGAGACAGTCATGTTTCTTTGTTTTTCTTTTCCTTTTTTTCTTTTTCTTTTTTTTTTTTTTAGAAAAAAAAGACAAAACAGCAATAAACATTTTAGCTCTTTAATGAGCAAAGATCATGTTTCTTAGCATTGGACTAATAGTCATTATCCAGATTATCTTTATTTCACACAATGACCAGTGACATGGCCAAGATGTACAAAGTTGGTTCCATCAAGTAGTATACAATTTTTTTGTATAATAATCTTTCATTCTTGAAAAAGAGTAACTGAAAAGAAAGGTTTCTGTTACTGCAGTTAGTTTGTCAGAGAAAGTTCTTTGCATTATCTTATAAACTATCAAAATTGCTAGTCATCTGAAAAAATGTAAAAAAAAAATCACATAACTTTAGTCTAATAGAAATATAGTACAGGTAAGAGAGAAAGTATCAGGATGTGCTCTTTAAGTCCATCTCATTTTTTTTCAATATAAATGTACATCTGATTACATATACAAACATTTGGAAAGGTCTGTGATATACTGTTACTGGTAAACAACAGGGGGATGAAGAGTTTCCTGTGGTCTGAGAATATTCGCTTAAAAATCACACATGTGTAAGACTAAAATCCTCCAGGTGTTGACTCTCCTAGGTTCTGTATCTACGTTGTACTCTACTGAGATTGCGTGAGTAAATTCCAGTGAATGAACCTCAGTGAGAAAGATAAGTGATGTAAAGAGGGACATAACTTGATAATGAATTGTTATTAGTAAACATTTTGTCATGCAGCATGAGTAAATCAATGAACTCAGAACTATAATCAGAGTGGTCATACTGGGGCATCCTCATATCATGAAAGACTGTTGCAAGTAACTCTTTGGACACACTTCACCTTACCAAAAGGAACAAAATACAGAGTAACAAAAAAACACAGCAACTTATAGATCCTGTACCACATGTCCAATGAGGGTTATATTTCTATAAATTATCTAGATGGGAATGAAAAGAACATTAAAAACAGGAAATTTTTTTCTGGGATTCATATCAGCGAGTATTCACTACTATACCTATAGTTTCTTCAAATACCTTTAATAGCTAATTCCTTCTATATTGAAACTACTGTGAATTATTTTATTGTAATTACTTTTGCCCCTTAAAATCTTCTTTAGGTTCTGCCAATTGATGGAGGAAGCTTCTATTAAAAACTCCAATGGGATGAGAAGAATTTTAATTACGGCTTAATCAGCAGCACAGCCACCAAGCATATAAATTATCATGCACATCGTGCTAAAAATATCCAGTTTCCTTTATCCCCACAACTTTATACTGACAGCACTTATGTGATAATGTTGTACCTGCCAGTCTTTAAACTTCTTTGTTTTACTGGCAAATTTCAGCATGAGCCTTTGCTAAGGCCATTAACAGCATTGACGCTTTGTGTACTTATCCAAATATGTAAATATGGTCTACACAATAAAACGGCTCCAAATAAAAACTGGTGAAAATTATCTGACATTCCATTGGTGTGTCCCTTGTGCATATTCATAGTTGTTTATTTTTATTTTTTGTATTTCAGACATAGTTCTTTCCTGTTTGGTGTTCCACATGCCTAATTCCATTATGTAACTTAAATCTTCAAAAAATTAATTCTTGAATGTGAATGAAAAAGTATCACTCAGAACAATTGCTTCAAGCAATTGAAATTTGTTTTTAAAGTTGATTTGTATATATACAATTGATTTTTTTCAAAACCCCCAAAGTTCTTGATATGTATATTCACATAATATTCCTCCTTATTTAAATAGTAAGTCTTGTAGGTTGAAAGCCAAGGAATCTTCAGTAATCATTTACTGCAATCCATCAAAAAAAAAATAGTTTGTTTCTCTTATCTGGCTATACCCTGGTTGTTGAATGTGAATGGGGGTGGGGATGGGGATGGGGCAGAGTATTGTTCTGTCCTCCAGTAAATGTATTGAATGTGTGTAAGGGCTGAATCCCTGGTATAGTGTTGGGAATCATTGTAATGGTGTTGGGTGTCATTAAGGGAACATCATCAGGTGACCTCCTCATAGCTAGTGTGTAATCTGGGGGACAGGCGGTCCGAAGAACCACCTCATGTGGATGGATGGACTCACATTCATGATCCAAATCAGTGTGCTTCATTTGGAGGGACATGATTTCCTCTTCTTGTGCATGGGTTAGATCATTGGTAGTGGTGTGCTGAGGGCTGCATCTCCTGTGAACATCATGTCTCCTCTTATCCTTTTTGTAGTACAGGGCTGCAAAGGCCAAGATGTTCAGAAACAGCAGTGATGCTCCAACTGCAATAGTGACACTCAGCTCTGTTGAGTAGTCCCTTTGATCCACCGAAAATGGACTTGGTTGTTGTTTGGGATCATCCTGCTTGGCAGTGGGAAAGGCTGACGTGACAGGTACGGAATTTTTTCTCGTAGGTCTGAAAGTGATGTCAGTTGATGGCACTTTAGTTGTTGTAGAGGTATACTGAGAAATGTCATTGAGATTATGCAGATGAGGTACCAACTCCAACCAGAGGTTCACCTTATTGGCTCTGTAATGTTCTTTAACTCTTGGTTTTAATCCAATATGGAGATAAAGTTGGTCTTTCTGGGAATATCTGGTCCATGCTACTTCTTCAAAACGGTTGGGTTTGGTATGAATGAATTTCGTGTCTTGAGGGACTGGTTGATTTGGGTCACTAAGAAGGAAAAGATAAATTATGAGAATAAAGCTATTTTATGTTTTACTTAAAATCACACTACTTTAACATCTAATAATTAAAGAGATGACTCAGCAATGCTTTAGATTGTGTTTTAACATTAACTTGGGTCAATTTAGAAATATAAATCTCCTAGTAGGCAGATTGTTAGATGGGTGATAAGGTAAGGCAAGTAAGTCTCACATTCTTGTTCTCTCTGCCTATCCTGAGATGGGCTGCTATCTACCCAACGATTTTAAAGAGTTATTTAAATACTCACATACATATGAGTTGTCTCATAGGCAAGCTAGCAGAGATGACATGGAATAGTGGAAAGGATTTTTGATTTTAAATTAGCAGATGAAGGTTTGAGACTAGGCTCTGCTATACACCAGACATGTGAACATCTCTATGACACTCACAGAGCCTCAGGTCTCCTTTTTGTAAAGCGGGATTAATAGTATCTGATCTGCCAGATTCAGAAAGGTAGTTGGAAGGATTAAAGAGCGTTGTGAATTACAAAGCACTATAAAATAATATTTATTACTGCTGAACAATAATAAGTCTTGTATAATTCAAAAACCAAAAGCAGATGTAATTAAGTAATGCAATTGAGATATGTACTTTCTTAACAAGCATCTAAAACACCAGAAATAATAAAGCAATGACTTTTAAAAAACACCATAATATAGAATTAATTTTGAATAAAGGAATGTCATATATTGCAGGTATTAATGCAATATGACATTATCTGGGCATAAATATCTATTATTTTAAAATGGTTAAAATAACATTTTTATTAAAAACAAACTTCATTCCTTAGGTACATACCCAGTTTTAGCAAAATTTGTCCAGTATGTCATTACAACTGCACTCAGCATCACATCATTTTTGGAGAAATTGCAAGGAAATAACTCTGTAGGGCCAATCATGGGGATTCCCAGTACATAGGGAACCTCATCTCCGTGGGCTGCATCAGCCCAAGCTGGAACCTGATCTGTTTGGCAATGATGGTAAAAGGCATAGAAGTACGTAGGTGAACCAAAGTTTGAGTGAAGATCCGCTGTGGCTACAGCTGGTGCCACCCACTGATGGTCCGTAAACAAAGCCAATAATGTCTTTCTTCTGGTTTCAGGGTTATGACGGTCAGCCCAGTCAGTATACATGAACTTAATGGTTTCTCTCAAAACATCTTTGCCTTCAGGATATCCATATAAATTATCAACAAAATTTGAAACAGCAAAGTCAAAATCACTAGCTGATATACCATCATCGCTATCTACTATATTTTCAACAAATTTTAACCCTTCCCCTTGGTTCACTCCTAACATTATATCATAGTTGAGAAACTCTCCTTGCTCCATCAATATCTGAGGGTCATCTGGTATTACATCACCATCAATCACAGGTCCAAAGGCTATGTGGTATCGAGCTGGTTGAATATCTTGGTCAACAAGTTCTTTGTAAGGCTTCTTCTGTAGGCATTCCACTAACTCTACTGTATCTGAAACATTGCAACCAACTTTCGTGGCCAACATTCTAGCATATTTTGCAGGTTGAAAGCTAACAGCCCAGCTGGAAAGGGCTGTTCCACTTTGAGCTATTGCTCGTTGAAAAAGTCCTATGGGAAAACCAACAAAGAATTTTAGATGATCTTTGAGTAATGTTGTGGTAAAACAGTAACATCTGATATTTTAGACATGTATATAAAAACCCAGATACAGCTCAAGAAACAGGGAGATAGAGATATTTTTGCTTAAGGGAAGTACACAAAGCCAACCGCAGGGTATAATGGATTAGAGAGGTGGATCTAAGTCTTGTGCTTTGAGTGGCACCTGCTTTAGGGATCAAGAAGCCTCAAAGAGGTAGTAGGCAAGAAGAAAAGGAGAAGATGTAGTGGTAAAAAGTCCCAAATACGTTCTTCAATGAGTGTGTAAATACTTATATTATCATCAACATTAACCAGATGGGGCCAATCTTCTCCTATTTAACTCTCCAACAGACTCTACATTGTCTGTTTGGAATATTTCCTCCAGTTTGGCTGTGTCTATCTTCCTTCAAAATGGTTCTCTATATTTGTTTTAACCAGATGTTATTTGAAAAAGAATTCTTGAAGGCTCATACAATGACTGGGGCTGGCTGTTTGTTTATACCCTGGGGTTGGCGCTGAATTCACACAAAACAGAATATCACTTTAGACATACTCTTTCCAGATCTTCATGTCAGACATAGTATGCTGAATATTCATCTTTCAGAAGAAGACATAACATTTGAAGTGTTTTCACTAGGTTAAAGAAAAAACCATCAGCAGAAAGATTTAGTGTGGGGTGATTTAACTTTTGCCACTGTTGAATGTACACTACTGTGTTTATCATAAAAGATGAAAAGCACATGGTCTGCTGCTTTTTGTTTAATTGCATGTAAGAATTGAATTGTAAATGATGGTTCCATATGCAGTTAAGTGCTGCATGTCATTCAAATTTACAAACGCACTTTATCTTCTCATTAAGGTATTTTTCTGATAAACTATATTTTTAAAACAGGAATTTTATCATCTATTTTCTTTTTTTGTTTGTTTTTTTTGAGATGGAGTCTTGCTGTCTCCCAGGCTGGAGTGCAGTGGCACGATCTCAGCTCACTGCAAGCTCCGTCTCCCAGGTTCACGCCATTCTCCTGCCTCAGCCTCCCAAGTAGCTGGGACTACAGGTGCCCGCCACCACGCCCGGCTAAGTTTTTGTATTTTTTAGTAGAGACAGACAGGGCTTCACTGTGTTAGCCAGGATGGTCTCGATCTCCTGACCTCGTGATCCGCCTGCCTCGGCCTCCCAAAGTGCTGGGATTACAGGCGTGAGCCACTGCGCCTGGCCAGTTTATCTATTTTCTTTTACATATTTAAATTTATTATCAATTTCCAAATACAGCTTTGTGCTTCAGTTATTTAAAAACATGCTTAATTATTTATATGTGTTAATGAGATAAAAACTCTTTTCACAAAGGTGTTGAAGCACTGTCTGCATTAGAAGGAAAGTTTTAGATTTGTCTTAACCTAATATGCCTATATATTCGACATGTCTGTAACATGTTCCTATATAATTCTAAAGATATTTAAAAACTCTAACAGTATTAATATACATTTGTTTTAGTATTAATATACATTTGTTTTGGTTTTCTGATATCTTTATAAGTATTTTTTAGTTTATAGAACAAAGTATGCTAGAGCAAATGATACAAATACAGATAATTTTAAAAATTATGTAGCTGTTTATCAACATTGCTCAGGAAAATATTTTAATAAATAAAAATTGTGTAACTAAAATGCACCTAGTGATTTCTATAATATTCTTTCCCATTTCAGGGACTCAACATTAACTAAATATACCGAAAAAGATTTAGAAGGAAAGGCACATCATGTCCAATATATCCTAAAATATGCCACCTAGATTCCTAAAATAAGAGAAAAAACGTATGTTTTATCATTAGTGAAAGTGCCTTTTATGTAGATGCAAGATGGGGTTGACTCATGGTATATCCAGGCCTGAGCATTGGTGCAGCCCTGTGTGGGGTTTATTGACTTTAAAGTTTACATCTCCATTGCAGGCACAATCAGCTTGATGATTTCAAGAGAGTTTTTTTTTCAGCATCTCCTGGTAAAATCAGGCAGCTTAGTCTGGAGATAGATAGGTTTAGGCAAAACCTAAGTTCATGTTTTTTTCCAGGGACAGACAGATTTCCCTGAAGTGTATAATAAAATGTTGTATTTTCAACTGTTTGCATAACCATTTCCCACTGTTTACCACGCCATCAGTTGATGACTGGCAGTGTTAGCTGATGAGCTAACTGACTCATCTCTTAAACCAATGCCAGTTTGATACTAGCTAAAGGTGGCTTTCACGTCAATTTTTGATCAAGTGACCCTGAGAAACCTATAGAGGTGGCTTAGTGTTGCTCTAGCTACATAGTGGCATTAGTAAAAATACTGAGATTAGAACAATCTAATCTGTTTAATTAAAGGAACACTAAGTTTGTTATTTCAAAAGAAGCCATTTCTTTACAGATGAAATCTCTCTTGGAAATGTTCATCTGTGTTATTTTGTCATCTTGAATCAGAATTTTACTAATATAAATGAAGTGTTATGTAAACTATATTAATAAATTGAGTCTATATATGATTCTCCAAATATATAGATTCATTTAATGACTGGCTGTTCTTTTGAAATTCCACATTCATGTGTTTTTGATACCAAAAACAAATACCATATGTCTGGTACTCCTATCACAAAACTCAACCTTACAAATTAAGATACTTCATGAATTATACTTGACAGTATATACTTTCTTCTTGGATATAAAATGACAATAAACTCAACCTTACAAATTAAGATACTTCATGAATTATACTTGACAGTATATACTTTCTTCTTGGATATAAAATGACAATAAAAGATCAGAAATTAAAAGATGGTATACGTTTTTATATATTCTCTGTCTTCCTCTCTATTATACATAAATAATGCAGAAAAAGTATTTGCTTTGCAAATTTCTCCAACAATACTCTTCTGTTCTTGTGAAATTTCAAATTGATAATGCGGTTGGAATGGGTGATTCTATGCATGGTAAAATGGAGATGGAGTTCGTAAAGAACAACATGGTAAGCCTTGGACAGGCACTTTGGAAAAAATATGTCAAAGCCAGAAAATGGAAACGAGAAAAATATTTCATGGATTTCAGCAGCCTCAATACTCCGTGCTGCCTTGCCAAGTTTAGGGGGAAAAATAATGCTTTTGGAGTTAAAAATAGAAAAAACACTGAATCAAATGTATTTTTCTTTTTAATCAAAAGCTCTACCAGTGACCTTGATGCTTTGACAATTTTGGATCATGCATGCGAAATAATCAACAATCCATTCTGTACTCAGACAACAAGTGAAATCACATGTTTTCAGACAAACTAGCTTATGACCGCTTCGTTAGCTTCATACAAATAAAGAGTTTAAAATGTCTATTGTCTTGAAAATAGATTATATACAATCCCTGCATGTAAAAAGTCTCATCTTTGATTTTGATCACTGAATAAACAAAGATGACAGAACTGTAGAACGTCTTTGTCTGATTTTTTCCTCAAATCACCCTTTAAAGGAAAGAAGAGTAACTGTAATGCTAACTATTCTGAAGTGTGCTTGAAAGGGCATCCTTACCAAGCTCCACAGGAGACAAAGAAAAGAGTTTGACAAAAATTTAAACATGCACAGAAAAGCTGAAGAAACAAAGCTTTAAACAGATATTGAGTTCAACCTAACACTCAGTTTGAACAGAGAAATATACAGAGCATCACATACTACTGATGGTGGTGGCATGCAGACACCAAAATTGTCAAAATTTGCAACCTGCATAATACCTTTGGTTGAATTGCTCCAACGGTTACCTTCAGAATAATGGGATAAAGTCAGCAGATTGACACATGAACCCCCAGCACCAGATCCAAAAACAGTGATTCTTAAGGGGTCACCACCAAAGAATCCAATGTTTTCACTAGTCCATCTTAAAGCTTGTATGAGATCAAGGAGTCCATAGTTCCCCTTTGCAGCCTGATCGCCTGTACTCAAGAAACCTGAAAAATATAAATTTAGAAAACACGTTTTGAGTTGATGTGAATCAAATAGACATCAAATTTAAACACAAATGAAACCTGTATTAATCAAGGTAAGGACAGTCCAAGTTCATTAGTAAAAATTATTTTCCACCATAACAAAAGAATTTACTTTAGCAAGAATAGTAGTGGCTGAAGTCTGAAAAATGACATTTATCTTCCCCAAATGCCTCCCAACTTATCCAGGTAATAGATAACAGGGACAGTTAAAGGGAATGCAAACATTCTGAAAACCTCAGGAAAGACATTTCAGAGGCCAAGCTACTCGGTGGAGACATTTGGATAGCATCATAGGGCTAATGTGAATGTGCATTTTGCAGAAAACACCATGTCTGTCCTTAAGTTGCTTGTCGTCGAACGTGGTTGGAATGTTGGGTATGTGTGGCAGAGTGGCAGGATGGAAATGTGTAGAGCAGGCGGGTATTTCTCTAAGACTTGTAGAGAAAGATTTTGTAAACTCCGTAAAATTATATAGAACTCTGCATATATATGAATATGTACATTTTTATCAATGATGATCAATGATTAAGAAAGAATTACTGTGCCAGAGATGACTTGAGGCCACATTTAGGACTACTTTAAATGCCAAACTGAGGGGAGCTACTCAATTAGGAAATGGTATAGAAGAACTGAAGGTTTTTGAAAAGTTCAGACATATATTTCTGGAATGCTCAAAGCTCTGCTTTGTGGTAAATCTGAAAATGAGTAGGAAAATGAGGTGAATCTGAAAATGAGGGGGAGAGAAAACGGAGGTAGGGGAGAGAGTTTAAGGATCTGAACTGACAGAATGGCAAAGGCAATTGAAAAAAAGAAGATGCATAGAAAAAATATTGTGGCATTAAGATCTGAGTAACTGTTTTACACATGAAAGTTGTAGAAGGGAGAGTCAAACATATTACTTAGCAATATCTTAAACATAGTCACTCATTTAGCTGACCTGATAGCTTCTGTAGTGTTTATTATAACTTGTAAAACAAACACCTATTCTCTAATATATTTTTGCATTTAGTATAAATGAAAATTTAGAAAGTGTTTCATAAAATACTCCATCTTATGGACTATTTCATATTATGTAGAAAATATTTACAGTCCTGTTAGATATAAGTTGATTATATTCAGGGATATAATTTCCAATCTCAACAAGTTTATAGAACTAATTTTTAAAAATTCATTCTCTCTTACTGGAGACTTATAGAAATTCAACATAATGGGTCAATGATTGTGATAAAAATTATTTTATTCAATTTGAAATATATCTCTTTATAAAATAAGCTAGGACATCAATTGCATTTATGAAAACAAAACCATGATAACACTACCTATCAGGTTAGCAAATAAATCCATAACCAAACTGAATATATGGATAAGAAATTCTCTAGGATCATTGTAGAAAGGAATAGATGAAGACAAATTCTCCTGAATAATTTTGAAAAATTTGAAGAAATGAAAGTGCTTATTCTTTTCCTACAAGAGCAAAAATTCTAAGAAATAAAACTGCCGCTCTAACTCATTGTGTGTGTGTCTCTGTGTTTGTGGAATCCTGAAAATGTTAACTTTCCTTAAGATGAAAGTTGTAAAAATTACAGTTCAAATAAACAAATTTTTCTGGTCATACCCATTCTCTTATTGAATTTGCATAATAATTTAAGAAAATTTTTATGGTGTCTTAGAAGTATTTGCAAATACTCAATATTCATATAAATTAGAGGATAATAAAATACAAAACAGAAGCATAGCAGGAATTCTTTTAACTATTTGCTATCATATGAACTTTGGTATAAGACAGAGTCATTAGTTTAAATTTCTGAAAGATTCTCTTACAAATGTTTCGGTCTACAAAGACAGACTATTGGCATGAACTCTGAAAACAATATTATGGAAGGATTACTGTACATTAGATAGAAAAACTCTTGAAGGAAAAACGATGTGTGTGTGTGTGAGAGAGAGAGTGAATGAAAGAACAAGAACATAATACTCTTGTTATGAGGTTGGTGCAAAAGTAATCGCAGTTACCTTCAAATTACTCCAGTTACATTCAAATGAATCTTTACATCCATACAGAATTAACTTACTCATAAAATAATCATCATTCAATGTGTAGCATGTACAGAACCATGGTAATCAGACAATTATTTCTACATTAACTAAATTGTATCCCCACTGTAATTTCAGTTATAGATGCACCCTTTAGTCAAATAGCTTTGCGTTTATATAACGGTGCTGTAAAAAAAAAAAGTTCCTCTGAAGAGTAACTTCTACTTTATATATAGGCTAAAGAAGTCTTGTAATATATTCAAGAAAGAGTTTTAAAGAAAATAAATTCAGTTCAAAAATGTCATTATTAAACCACAGCATAGAAAATAGAGTAAATCATTGGGTAGAAGTTATTGTGCTGTAGCCTCAAAATGTCCAAGATTACTCAGTCAAGCTCCATTTTTGCCCTTCAGTACTGAATTTCTCTTATTCCTGATTCTAGTGTATTTCATGTGTATGTTATCTATCTGTCTGTCTGTCTGTCTGTCTATCTATCCATCCATCCATATCATCATCTGAAACTAACTGATCATTAGAGTGAATTTAGAGGACCATGTTGGGTTTTATATTAGGAAAAACTGATAGCAGCTGTCTTTATTAAGGCCAACTGACCAAGCAAATAACATGTTTTCAGATATATACTGGCATACACTTTTCTATTACTGATGGTATATTCAAACAACATCCTGTGGGTAAGTTAAAGGCACAAAATGAGGAAAGTTAAATAAATTGCTGTCTCAAAAGAGATACAGTTTGCTAATTACCCAAGTGATGTACATTGACAGCATTCTATACCTTGCTATCTAGTGAAGTAGTCATTTAAAGTTCTTTTTAAATTGACTTAGCTGTTATGTCCTTAACAGCACAACCATTTCAGATCACCCTAGCTGAAACTTTACATTGAAGTGCTCAACTATAGTCCAGTCATTGGGGAACTCAATTTTACAGAGTCCTCACACTTCATGATTACTTTGGAGAAGAAGGCTTTTCCTTTAATGTCACTTAAATCATTCTTAACAGTCACTACTTTATCTCGCTTTTCTTGACACTCATTTTAAGTTCCTGGGATGTGTGACTAATTATTATCGTAACACATTGACACATCATTATTTTTGTAAAATAGGACAATAATGACTATAAAACAAACTCTTTTCCTTTTCAGAAAAATGCACAAAATTTTCCCCCAAAAACTCAACTACTTAGTTTACTTGACTCAGGAATGTAAAACTTTAACAATTAGTAATTTTAGACTTAAGGCTAACTCTCAAAATTCATAATTGCAATTATGCTAAAAATTATTTGACTGATTCATATATCTACTATAAATGTCATTCACATATTTGTCCAAATAGAATTTATTTAATACCAGTCTTCCCACTTAAAAACAGTCTATCAAAAAACATTTCCATTTGTGGTTCCTACATGAAACTACTAGTTGATTACATCTACTGAGCAGGCTTAGCTTGAAGTTTCTGTTTACCTGATCTGGCAACTAGAGTTAGTTTCAAGTGCTAGAGAGAAACCAGGTAATTGAACATGGGTGCATAGGCTTTTGGAATGGAAAAATAACCAGACCTGAAATAAACTGGACAAGGGGAAAATAAATAAAAACAGATAATTACTGTGATCAAGGTATTGGCTTGGGTTACTGTTGTATATGGAACTCAGATAACTCTCTGATAGGCAGACCCTAAGGAGTGTGAAAGGAGCTAATTTAAATTGTCAGGCAGTAGCCCTGCGGTTTATTGGTTGACTCAATTTATACTTAGGTCTCTTACAATACAAACAACCATGTACAAATATCTGTAGAATGTTAAAAAAAATACAGAGTGTTTACATTTGAGATGACATCTAGAATGTCAGAAATTTAAGATGATAGTGATTCTGTACCGTAGCTGTGCTTCCTTCTTTTTTAAGGTAGGAGCATATTTGAGTGCTTATGTTTATAGTTGTTAATTTCTAGAAACACTGAATAGAATACAATATTCTTTTTAGTCCACATTATGTAGCTCAGGCTATAAGGTAGAAAAGAAATTTGCAGTGTTTATCAATGCTGTTGCCTGGATACAGATGACTGTGGTTTGTTCTTTGAGTCACATTGCTAAATAGAGACCATACTGAGTATTAAAGAGCCAGCCTTGCAGACATGAGACTCTGAATGATAGTGAGACGTCCTTCTAGGCACTTGGGAATATGGATCAGAAAAATAGCTCATTAAGGACTTTGCATCTTAAACATAAAAGGATTTAAAACTGTGGAAATAAAACCTTGAATTCTTCCAGGTAAAAATCCAACTCGAAATCCTATGTGCTAACTCTCCTCATCTTTTCAGTTGCCAAGTTCAGTCATGTCTTCCTCTGCATTCTGCCTCTGTCTCCTGCTTTAAACTTCATGTAACGGAATTATTCCAGGTCCTCCTCTTTTCTTCTTAGACCCTTGCAGTCATTCTAATTAGTCAATTAACCTCCAAACTTTCAGCAAGCAAGTATCCCTTCTATCTGTCACTACTCACCTATGAAAAATATTCTCTTCTAATGGGGTGACATGACTATACAGAAATAAAATCCTCATGCTAGAATATGACTAGTTTCTCTTTATTTCTGTTTGAGTCAAAATTGTTTAAAATATAATGTATTTAAATCCCCACAATTAGGCATATATGGCCAAATGATTCTTGACAAAGGTGCCAAGACTATACAATGGCAAAAGAACAGTTTCTTCAACAAATGATGCTGGGAAAACTGGATATCCAGATACAGAACAATGAAGTTGGACTCTTAGCATACACCATATAAAAATTAACTCAAAATGAAAAAACCCGAAACTATTAAACTCCTAAAATAAAATATAGATTAAGAATTTCAGGAAATTAGATTTGGCAATGATTTCTTGGCCAAAAGCACAGGAAATAAAATAAAAAATAAGGCTACACCAAACTTCAAAACATCTGCACATAAAAAAAAAAAAAAGGAAACCAACAGAATGGGAGAAAACAATTGCAAATTAATTATATATTTGATAAAGCATTAATATCCAGAAATTTTTACAACAACAACAAAAAAACCCCAAATAACCTAATTAAAAAATGGGCAAAGACCTCAAATAGACATTTCTTCAAAGAGATATACAAATGGACAATAAACACACGAAAAGATATTCAACATCACTAATCATTAAAAAATGCAAATCAAACCCACACTGTGATATCCCCTCATACCCACAGGATAACTACTATCAAAAAATAGGAAATACTTAGTGTTGGCAAGGATGTAGAAGATTTGCAACCCTTGTTTTGGTGGGAATGTAAAACATGTAGCCCTTATCAAAAATAGTTTGGAGATTCCTCAAAAAATTAAACATAGGATTAGTAAATGATTCAGCATCGTTCTTCTGGGTATATATACAAAAGAATTCAAAGTAGGATCCCAACGAGAAATTTGCAAATCCATGTTCATCTAACTACTATTTATAATAGCCAAGAGGAAGCAACCCAAGTGTTCACTGACAGATGAATGTATAAAGAAAATATACATATGATGGAATATTGTGTAGCTTTAAAAAAGAAGCAAATCTTGTTACATGCTACAACATGGATGAGCCTCTGAAGACAACGTGCTATGTGAAATAAGCCAGTCACAAAAAAAGCAAATACTGTAGGATTCTACTCATATGAAATATCTAAAGTAGTCACAATCATAGAAACAGAAATTAGAAAGGTGGTTACCAAGAGCTGTGGAGAAAGGGGAAGGGGGAATTAGTATTTAATGAGTATAGAGTTTCAGTGTTGTATGAAAAAGTTCTAGAGATCTGTTGCTAAACAATGTGAATATACTTAATATATTAATACAGTTACTGAACAGTATATGTAAAAATGGTAATAATGATAAATTTAATGTTAAATTTTTTTACTATAACAAAATTCTCCAAATTGGACAACCTGTGTCCTGTGTGAGGGTAAAGCACACACACACAGCATTTAATTATTCACCATATATAGCTAGCTTCCTTGCTATTGTGTTCCCTTGAAGGTTACTGTCTAAATTCTTCTTAGAAAACAATGAAGGATAAAGTAAAAATAATTTCCTTTTTATGTGTATCCTTTGGAGAAGAAAAAACCTGGCTCTGAAATGAGGTTAATATCTTAACATCAAACAACTTGGTGGTATTTCCAAAATTTTATGTTTTGGTGAATCTACTTATCAATTTGTTCTAAGACAATTTGCTCTTTAATGACTTGTCTCAGAAATAACACACTGTGTTGCTGGTCATGGCTTCTGATCACCGACAGCTGGACACGGGGGAGTACAGTGGGAAAGAAGAAGATGACTGTAAATAGATGCCTGGAAAGAAAACACCGATAGCTATTTCTTTGGTTTTCAGTTTCCAAATTCCAAACTTTTACCATCTTCCAAGGTAAAGAGATGAGATTGTTCCTTCTATGTTACACTCAATTTTAACATCTTGTGACTCCTTCCCCCAAATAAGACTGAAGTATTTATTTTAGCCAGATTTCTTCCCAATTTAGGTTGTAATGGTTAGAAAAAAGGGCCCTGATTTACTTATCTCTGAATCATGAATACCATTCCCATTTCAAGAATGCCCCAAGATACTAGGGAGAAAGTAACCCCCAGCTCCAGCCCCTATCACCAACCACATATTCTTCACCACAATTTAAGGCTGTTAGTGTTTTCTGGGTCTGCATCCTAAGAAAAGTTTATCCAGCACTCCCTGATTTAGGCTATTATGTACTTCCTGTCTATGTGTATCTGGACAACAAACCTGGTATTCAAAGTTCACAAAGTTCCTGTGCAGTTTGAATAACTGCTTTCACAAAGAAGTGAAAAAAGAAGAAATATCTCTTCTAAAAGGGCTTTTGAGTCAAAAGAAATCACAGTCTTCATTTCTAATTGCTTTGATTGTGCAGGAATATGTCTTGTGATTTAAAGACATAGTGCACTTCAAAGCATGACATTGAAGAAACGACAACGTCTATCATATAAGAAAGGTCCTCAGGAACTATATACTTCAGAATTATACTAGGTAGCTTCAGGAACAATAAAAACTATACAAATTTTGCAATTTTCTAACTGTTCAATATTTATCTCTCTTAAGTGTTCCCATTGTAACCTATGTGTGTGTGTGCTTTGTAATGTACTATTTATAAGTTATTCACATTTATTTTTTTCTGGACTAGAAGCTCTACCCACTGTAATTGTCCCCAGATAGTCATTATATACATGTTTGCTGAATGAAGGACAGCATTAATGTTACAATTTTCTATTAACACATGAAGACTAACAAACTTTCCAAATGAAAGAGGTCTATGTATCTTTCTTAGATGGCAGCAATGAAGTGAGAACTTAGGAAAAATCCCTCTCAGCAGCCAATCTTGAGGGAAAGTACTCTAAGATGCAGTGTGGGTGGCATTAGCTTTGAAGAGGGGAAAATAGGACAACCTGGGTGGGGCTTATCCCAGATGAGATAAGAGGACACGTGGCCCAGTAGGCTATCCCAGAACACTGGTCTAGAATACAGGCCAAGGTCCTAAAGTTTGAGAGACTCTTGAGATTCCCCCAACATTTAGTGTGGTTAAAAAGACAGCCAGACTTAGTAGGATAACCAGGATGTTAGTATAGTTTGGATATCTGTTTCCTCCAAATCTCAGGTTGAAAATTGATCCCCAGTGTAGGAGGTGGGGCCTATTAGGAGGAGTTTGGGTCATGGGAGCAGATCCCTCACGAATGGCTTGTTCCCCTCCTCATGTGACACGATGGTTCCTTTTTGCCTCCCGCTATGAGTGGAAGCCAGAGGCTCTCACCAGAAGTAGATGCTGCTGTGATGTTTCTGGTACAGAACTGCAGAACCATGAGCCAAATTAATCTTTCTGCTTTATAAATTATCAAGCCTTACATATTCCTTTATAGCAACACAAACAAACACAGGTTTGTGAGCAAATTACCATGTCAATTAGCTCTCTGAGTTTTGGTTTCCTAATAGACAATATTAGTAATAGTACCCACCCCATAAAATTATCATTATTAGAAGAGATAATGTTTTTAGTATGCAGGAGGCTTAATATATGTTGTATAAAAATACTGTGGCTATAATCAACTAACAAATTTGACATTTTCTTTATTATCACCTATTTCATTAAGTAGAATAAACCACTTATCCATTTTTACTGAAAAAAAATGAAGTCAAGAATTAAAAAAGTTTTTAAAAATTACAAAAAGTTAAATATTTATAATATACAAAATAGGGTTAAATTTATCACATTTTTAAACTATTCCATGGAAAAGAGTTGGCAAGGCATCTCAAAATACATATGTTCAAAAAATAACATGCTGGTAAGGTTGTAAATCACAGGGAATACACTACTTGTGGAATGATATTAGTTCAGCTACTGTAGAAAGCAGTTTAGAGATTTCTTGAAGAACTTAAAATAGAAATACCGTTTGACCTAGTACCGGGTATATACTCAAAGGAATATAAATAGTTTTGCCATAAAGACACATGCACATGTATGTTCATTGCAGCACTATTCACAATAGCAAAGACATGGAATCAACATAGATACCCATCAGTGGTGGATTGGATAAAGAAAATGTAGTACATATACACTGTGGAAATATATGCAGCCATAAAAAAGAACAAAATCATGACTTTTGCAGCAACATGGATGGAGCTTGAGGCCATTATCCTAAGCAAATTAACACAAGAACAGAAAACAGAATACTGAATCTTCTCACTTGTAAGTGGAGGTTAAATATTGAATACACATGGACACAAAGAAGGGCACTATAGACACCAGGTCCTACTTGAGGGTGGAGGCTAGGGGGAGGGTGAAGATTGAAAAAACTATCAGATACTATGTTCATTACCTTGGTGACAAAATAATCTGTACATTAAACCCCCTTGACATGCAATTTACCCATGTAACAAACCTGCACATATAGCCACTGAACCTAAAATAAAAGTTGGAAAGAAAAAAAAATAAATATATATATATACACACACATATATATGCACTGAGGGCAATATATATATATATATATATATGTTGTATAAAAATACTTTGGCTATATATATACATATGTAGCCCTCTTAGTTTTAGGTTAAGAGTATTTTGTTACTTTATATATATTTTATATATATATATTT
>NW_026652288.1:83768432-83910184 GCF_009828535.3 Hylobates moloch | reverse complement strand
ATACCTTTTACTCTCCCCTCTTCCACCCTCTCCTTCTTTCCTTTTCCTCCCTTCCCTTTCTTTTCTCTCCCTCTCCTATCAAACCTGAACTCACATGTTGAATTTAGTTTTCTATTTAGTCCTTTTAACTTTGAACAGTTCATTGGTCTTTATTTTTCTTGACTTTGACATTTTTTGAGGAATATAGGTCTGTTATTGCATATAATGTCTCTCAATTAGGGTTTATCTGATGTTTCTTCATAATTATATTCAGGTTGTGCATTTCTGGTAAAAGATTAGTGAAGAAATGTTGTATCATCTCCATGCACTACAACAGGAGGCACATGATGTTGCTTTGCCCATTGACCGTTTGGTTAGGGTGGTAATTTTGCCATTACTCCATTAGAAAGTTACTATTTTCCCTTTGCATGGAATAAGTATAAAATATATAGGTATATTGAAACTATAAACATTTTCTTTTTCATCACTTTTACACACTAATCTTAACATCTGTTGATGATCTTTATCTAAGAAAATTTAATGTTATCATTTGTTTTATTATTAGTTCGAATTGGCTGTTAAAAAAAGCTTTTTCTTCTTTTCAACTTTTATTCACTTATTCATTTGTTTATATCATTATGGACTCATGGGTTCTTATTTTATTCTAGTGATTATAATCTTTTACTGCCATATTTTGATGCTACAATTGTCCCACATATAGCTAATGGGAGCCCCTCAAAGCTGGTTCGTATGTCATTTTGACATGTACCCATTACCTTTGAACACATCTTTTCTTTGGCACACTAAATACAGCAATTTTACAAGATACCTCTAACTAGTAGTTAGGGGACTTTGGCTTTCCTTTATTTGTCTAGTTAAAATTTTTGAATGGTCTTCTCATATATAATTCCTAAATATTTAGTAATTATCAAATTAATTAAATTTATAAAAAATTAATGAATTAAAATTACAAAGGTAATTATACAAATTATTATTTTTCAAATTTTATATATATATAAATATATAAAGTTGCTGCACAGATCATCCCAGGATCAATACTTTGTATCCTTCAATCCAATCAAGTTGACACTCAGTATTAACCATCACACATGTGTTTTGATTTTTGCATATGAAAATTATTTAAAAATTCTAGTAATTACAGGAAACAGAAGCTGAACATATATATATATTCCACTAGTTCTGTCCCTCTAGACAACCCTGATTAATACAACGTGTATTTGACACAAGAAACCAAACAAACGCATTAGTTTGTTGAGGGTAATGGCTCCCAGATCCATCCTGTCCTGCAAAGGACATACCTCATTCCTTTTATTGGCTGCATAGTATTCCATGGCCTATGTGTACCCCCATTTTCTTTATCCAGTCTATCTTTGATGGGCACTTCGGTTGATTTCATGTCTTTGCTATTTGCGAATAGTGCTGCAATGAACATATGTGTGCATGTATCTTTATAATAGGACAATTAATATTCCTTTGGATATGTACCCAGTAATGGGATTGCTGGGTCACATGGTATTTCTGCCTCTAGGTTTTTGAGGAATTGCCACATTCTCTTTCACAATTATTAAGCTAATTTACACTCCCATTGACAGTGTAAAAGCATTCTTTTTTCTTCACAACCTCACCAGCCTCTGTTGTTTTTTGACTTTTTAATAATAGCCATTCTGACTGATGTGAGATGGTATCTCATTGTGATTTTGATTTGCATTTCTCTAATGACCAGTGATGATGAGCTTTTTTTTATATATGTCTGTTGGCTGCATTTATGTCTTCTTTTGAGAAGTGCCTGTTCATGTCTTTTGCCTACTTTTTAATGGGGTAGTTTTTTCTTATAAATTGGTTTAAGTTCCTTAGAGATGTTGGATATTAGACCTTTGTCAGATGGATAGCTTCCAAAAATTTTCTTCCATTTGATAGATTGTCTGTTTACTCTGTTGATAATTTCTTTACTGTGCAGAATCTCTGTAGTTTAATTAGATCCCATTTGTCAATTTTTGCTTTCTTAGTGATTGCTTTTGGTGTCTTCGTCATGAAATCTTTGCCTGTGCCTATGTCCTGAATCGTATTGCCTAGGTTTTCTTCTAGGGTTTCTACAGTTTTGGGTTTTACATTTAAGTCTTTAATCCATCTTGAGTTGATTTTTGCATATGAAAATTATTTAAAAATTCTAGTAATTGCAGGAAACAGAAACTGAAGCTTATTCCTAAGTTTTGGAGTATGGGGTATTTCATTTTCAAAAAAGAGGCATAAAATGGGGTAAAACCACAATCTAGAACAATACTAAATAATCTCACATACGTTGCACATAGAAGTACGAACACACTGCCACACATACACAAACACACATGCACACACCAAATAAAAATTGAAAGCACTAATGTCTATAATTCATCCTAGCTAAAAAATATTATTAATGGCTTAAATTTCATAGATTATGAAAATAGCATGGCAATATGAGTTATGTAGATTATGTCACTAGAAAAAACAAAGATAATGAGGAGGACAAGGAATCAGCTTTCTTTGAACATTTCAAATGTTGTCTGAGAAGTGGGACAGCATTTTGGAGAGATGTAGAGAAGATGATTAAGCAACCAATCTCTGGATTTACTTCCATTGGCACTCTTGACAAGTTGTTGTCACTGGTTGTATTGGCCTATGTCCCCTGAATAAACAGAGTATACCTTTGTGTTCCTGACACCTAGCTTAATTTCCATGGAATAAATATTTCATGAAATAATAAATAACAAATGAATGAACTTCCTGATAGGACTTCTATTACTGTACTCTCTTGCCTGATGGAGCATGTAGCTTAATGAACTTGGCCTTTGACTTATCACGATACCCTGGGAATGGGAGAACATTAACACACACTATGCTCAATACATTTAAAACTTCCTTTATAATTTTTGAATAAAAATTTTCTGTTCAAGAAGGCCAAGAGCAGTGGCTCACACCTGTAATCTCAACACTTTGGGAGGCCGAGGTGGGCAGATCACTTGAGCCCAGGAGTTTGAGACCAGCCTGGGTAACATGGCAAAACATCCTCTATATAAAAACTGCAAAAATTAGCTGGGCATGGTGGTACATGACCGTAGTTCCAGCTACTTAGGAGGCTGAAATGGGAGGATCATTTAAGCTCAGGAATCAGAGGTTGCAGTAAGCTGAGATCACACTATTGCACTCCAGCCTGGGCGACAGAGTGAGACCCTATCTCAAAAATAAATAAATAAATAAATAAATAAAAAGAAAGAAGAAAAGAAAGAGAAAAAGACTTAGTTCTATAATAACCTAAATATTCTCTTTAAATCTCAAAATTGATCAAAATATTCTAGTCTTTGCAGTCAGAGGGAGTTTGGCTGATTTTATCACTGTTACTCTCATTCAGATTCCTCTCTGCAAAGTACCACTGCTCTTTGACTTGCTTTTTTTTTTTGAGATGGAGTCTTGCTCTGTTGCCTAGGCTGAGTGCAGTGGCGCCATCTCGGCTCACTGCAAGCTCCGCCTCCCAGGTTCATGGCCTTCTCCTGCCTCAGCCTCCCAAGTAACTGGGACTACAGGTGCCTGCCACCACTCCCGGCTAATTTTTTGTATTTTTAGTAGAGATGGGGCTTCACCGTGTTAGCCAGGATGGTCTTGATCTCCTGACCTTGTGATCCACCCGCCTCGGCCTCCCAATCTTTGACTTATTTAAATGGTCAACTCCTTCTGTCTCTAAGGTTTTGCTTAAATGTTTTTTTGGAGTACTTCAAACATAGTTATCCTACCTTCCTCTAAACACCCAGTTTAATCTAATCTAGACATTCATTTGTAGGTGTGTACCAACACTGAGTTGCAAATTTGTTTAACACCATCCCCATATCTGGCAAAGTGCCACACATATAGTAGGTGTATCATAAATACTTATGAAGTTAAAGGTGGCTATTTCTAAGCACCTTTGATTCTGGAAAAAAAGTAGTTAAAATATATATAACAAGGGAGAATTAGTTAATGATTTTTCATGCATAGCCTAAATACAAATATAGTTAGACTATACTGTGTTTACAAAAAATAGAAATGAATATGTGAGACCTGTTTTATATACCTTTATTGATTTTTCTTGCAGTTAAAAATGCTGATTTTACCTAGATTTTATCCTTATATTTCTAAAGGAAAGGAAAAACTGGACCCCATTTTTTTTTTTTTTTTTTTTTTGAGACAGAGTCTCGCTGTCGCCCAGGCTGGAGTGCAGTGGCGCCATCTCCGCTCACTGCAGGCTCCGCCCCCCGGGGTTCACGCCATTCTCCTGCCTCAGCCTCCAGAGCAGCTGGGACTACAGGCGTCCGCCACCTCGCCCGGCTAATTTTTTTGTATTTTTAGTAGAGACGGCGTTTCACCGTGTTAGCCAGGATGGTCTCGATCTCCTGACCTCGTGATCCGCCCGCCTCGGCCTTCCAAAGTGCTGGGATTACAGGCGTGAGCCACCGCGCCCGGCCCCAATTTTTTTTTGTATTGGTAGACACAATGGTAGATTGTATCTACCATTCCTGACATTATGTAGATAAAATCACTGTGGAAAACCTAAATATCAATAAGATTAACTAAGTGAAGGTAATATGTTTATTTTCATCTAACACAATTATCCATGATTATGGGTGTAATAATTAGACTCAAAGGTGAAAACCAAGAGTGGTGTAAGTATTCTACAACAAATGATCTAGAAATACGTGTAGAGAGAAAAGTCTCAAGTTAGATGTAGTGAAAGCTATAGAAGAAAGAAAATTACACTAAGCTACTTTTCAATAATCAGGTCTCTGATAAAACTTGAAAGATAATTCAAGTTTCTCACTACCCCAAACTTTAAATTACAAAAAAAAAAAAAAAAAATTAAAAAGGACTTTTCCTAAGAAATTACAATTAGTAGTTTTTAAGAGACAAGTTTGCGAACCCTATATTAGGGCCATATGGTATGTATTTTGGTGTATCTGCTAAGTGCGCACAAATGCACTAGAACAAGGAACTGAACTATCCTGAGGCAAATCCCTGATTCCAGCAGCCAGTGTAGCAGTATCAGCAGCTAGCCTCAAGGAATCTTGTTTACTAACGCCAAGGGGATATATGATAGTTCTGAGTTAGCTGTTTACAATTAATCCACCTAATATTGAAAATTTGAATAATTTTTGGCTTTTGGATTCCACTCAAGTTTAAGCAACATGGTGACATTGGCTTCCGCAATCCTCTGGAGGTACTGTCTGAAGCCCCAAATCTATTGCTGTGTTAGCCAGTGAAGGCTCACCAAGGAGAAAATTATTCATGTAACTTGGCCTTCAGTTAGAGAAATTTTTCAAAAGTTTTCCTAGGGTTGGAATTACTACAGCAGCTAATATGGATCTTCAGCTCAGAGGGTCATGGAATGCTGTTCAGCAGAGAAGGAAATATTGAAACAAGTAGAAGGTCAATTTAGAAGAGGCAGTGATCTGAATCTCCCCCAGGGTGCCCTCACATTAAGCTCAGATTTGTAATTGAAAATAAATCTTTCATCTATGGGTGATAAGTCTGAGGTCCTGTTCTGGGTGCAGTTTTCACTAAGCATTATATTTTCCTGCTTGAAGTCACTGTCCTTTTCAGCTGATTTGACCTGTAATGCCACAGTTGGATGTTGGCTGCCAAGTGATTAGCTATTCAAGAAAAAAAGTGAAACTAATCTCTGTATTAATATACATGAGGTGAAATGAGAGGGAATCTGAGACTGGAAGGCACAGAGACTGATATTACAAGCTATGCAGCGAGGCATACTCTCCCAGATACAGTAGCAGAATCAAACCCGAGAGGAATGGTGACATTTGGCAGAGATGGTACAAGAGACAGATGCTGTGGGTTGAAGTGACGGCTTGATTTTCCAGCACTTTACTGTAAAGAGTGAGTCCTCTTTCAGAATAAAAAGAGCATATTGTTATTACGCCACTTACAAAAAGTATACAAGTACAGAATTCATTTTTTTTCTTTTACATTGAAGATTGGAGGGGAGCTATGTTGAAAAAAAGAAATAATTTTTTGAAACATTTGCTAATTTTACGAAGCACTTCTACATCAATTTGTAGCTACTGAGGAACCTAGATTATTTTCCCTCTGTTAGAAATATCCCCTCGTTCTCTTAGAGAATCAGATAATGATGAAAATCAATTAATATCATGAACATGAAAGAATCTTTTAATGAAAAATAGTTCATTAAATCAACATTTGTTGGGCATCTATTCTTTGCCAGACACTCTGCTAGTTACTCAATTTATAGTTTTAATAAGACATGTCTCCTGCTCTCCCTTTTTCACCTTCCTGCAATCTCAACATGGAGACAGTATGTGGAAAATCATGCTTTGGAGCCTATGTACTGAATCAGAGTTTCTTGAGGGGCTTAGAATCTCTAGGGTGGAATCTGCTGTCTTATCAAATTCCCAGGTGATTTTCACGTATCCTAAAATTTGAGAACTCTGATGTCTTAAAGAATGTAAAGAATTCCAACAAAAATATTAGGGCTGGAAGAGCCTTTAGGAACTAGTGTGACCATATAATTTTTCAAATGAGAAAACTGAGGATCAGAGAGGGAATGTAAACTGCCTGATTTCACACAGCTGGTTAGGACCCTAGTTTTTCTGTTTGCTAGTCCAGTGCTAGTCAAGGAGAAAAAAATAGGTTGTGGATTTCTTTACTCAAACAACTCACTATATTGTGTATGTTCCCTTTCTTTTTTGCTTTACTAGTAAACTATTTCTATATAACAATATTTTGTTATAATACGAATTTTATACATTTCCTCTCCTTTTTGCTTTACTAATCTACTATTTTTATGTAATGGTGTTTTTTGTTATAGCAACATGATGGCAAAAATCTAGTAATTGAAACTACCTACTCTGTTGCCCTTTCCTCCAGACTACATTTTATCCACACTTAACTATTCTAGACAAGTAGGGGTATTTTTCCATGCAAAAATCCGTTTCTTTATGACAAGAAATGAATATGTGAGGCCTGTTTTATATACCTTTATTAATTTTTCTTACAGTTAAAAATGCTGATTTTATCTAGAAATTGTTCTCATATTTCTAAAGGAAAGGAAAAACTGGGTTTTAAAATGTGGGCCAATAAAATGCTTATTCTTGCCTTTAAAATTCTATCTACCTTGAGAAAAAAAGGTTTTGTTATAAACTAATTTTATTATTCTCTTTGCCAGGAAACTTTTTCCAGAGCTGAAATATCTACGTAGCTTAAGCCAGTTTTCTTTTTTTTCTGTGCTCAGAAAAGATGGAAAACATCTGGCAGGTTCCTCTGGCAGGATATTCAAAGAAAATACTTTCTTTACTCTTCAGGCAAAGCAATTTAATTCTTTTTTGTCTGTGTTGCATGGAACTAGTCTCCAACTTTTATATAAGTGTATAAATACATAATGTAGATGGATATTTGTTGATCAGAGCCAAATTATAGTAGCTTAATTTGCAATTTATTTAAATAAAGTTAATTATAACAAAATCAATGTTATAAATTCTACAGAAAATAATGTGCTCTTTAGGGTTTTTACCTGTTATCCATGCCAAAAGAAACATCATCATGCAACAAGCTAACTTTTTTTTCAAGCTTCTCTAAGAGGAAAGGCCTGCTGGTATATTGCAATTGCCCAGCTTTGCCCAGGTGCCATAAGGTAGCCCATGTAACAGGGCCACCTCCTGGTTGAGGAGATTGTAATGGCACAAGACAGTCTGCCTCCAGGAGGTATGTTTTTCTCATTTGCACAAAGTTACTTTATGAATTAGTGGCAGCTCACCAAAAGGTCTACAACAAGCTCTGGCCAGGTGTTCAGCTTTAGATTTGAATGTAAACAGGCTTAGACTTTTTTTCCTAAATATTAAGGAAGGGTATCCAACCATTTCTTACAAAGAATTTTCTTACATCATTACTCATGATACATTGTGAACTGAAAATCCAATAATAAATAAACATTATTTGAAAAATGTTCATTTTGTATTAACCATTTCTGAGAATATTTTACAGTTATAAATACAGCATTTTCCTATTTTTGTACATAGTTTCCTTTTGGTTTTTAAAATTAGAGTTGATTGATATTGCTGTGATGGAAGATGGATTCCACCAGAGCACATGTGATGCACTGACTGATAAAAAATGATCAGCACCAGTTATAGGTGCACGTTTGACAATCAGAGGAAACCTTGATTCCCTATTAGGCTAAGCTGGTGTAGTCATATTGTGCTCAACAGTAAAACAAAACAAAAAAAAACAAAAAAGACTTTTCCTTATTAAAAATAGCATGTCAGATTCTGCCCAGAGAAACCTCACTCAGAGGAACAAGCAAGGCTCTAAGGGTAGAAAGGGTGATCAATATTTGATTATCTATATATCCTGGGTCACAGCTGCTTCTTTCCCCCGAGATGGGCCATAGTTTTTAAATTATTTACGATCAGAAGTAAAGAATGTTAACTTCTCAAATTCAGCTTCAAGGCCCAGGACCAACTCTGCTTCACTAATATGCCCTCCTTCTCTCTTCTGTTTTCCCTCTGTCTCTTTGACTCAGGCAGTGCAGACTTTATTTCCTCCTTTTCCAGACCTCAGAGTCTTCCTCTAGGCTTTCAGTGATGCCAACGTCCTTCTAGTTGTGTTTCCTTTGCCATCTCAAAGTTCCTGCACCACAGATGCTCGCTCTTCAAGCAATAATTTTATCTTTTGCAATGCTTTCCCCCGAAACAAATAAATCCCTTAACTGAAATCAAATAAATACAATTCAAATAAAAAACTCATTTGAATACATATATTTGTCTGATCTTTCCAGAATATGAACTAATTATATTTTAGTAATGCCCATTCTATCATATAGCAATTAATAATAATGGTGACTAATCCTATGTTGTATCACTAGAATTTATTGAGACCATTACTCTGTGCTAGGCACTTGGCTAAGTACTTGCATACCATGTTTCACTTAATTGATATAATAACCCTGATTAGAAGATAAGAGTTTAGGTTTCCTAGTGAGTTAATGACAGAGTAATACTTAAGGGCTTTGTCCTGAAAAAAAAAGTGTGCACTTAATATTTTAATAATGAAGTGTGGCTTTATGTATGATCTTTTTTTTGAACAAAATATTCCTCTGCTGTAACAACCTAAAGGTTTCCTACTCTTCTCAGTATCTCTCTGCTGAACACTTAACTTTTTCTTCCTTAACAAATCATCCAAGCTACAACCTTCTATTCCTTGATAATATAATCTTCTCCTTTCCAGAGGTCACACATTGGAACAAATGCATGACCCATTTGTGACAATGAAGCACAGCAGCCTCCTTCTTATAATACAAAGGCACAATCAAAGAAGAGAAAAATAGCTAAGCAAAAAAGGAAAGTGAGAGAAAACTCCCCTGGTTTTAAACATAACTCGATAGAAAATTGGTCTTTCATCAAAAGTATTTCCAGGCTAATGACTTGTGGTTTCTTTAGCTTTCATTTAAGTAGAATAGGACTCACTTTTTACAAAGTAGGTAAGTGGATAAAGTACTCATTCAATTTTACATTAATTTTAAAGGAAATGTGAACTAGCTTCAGTTGATATGAGCACTCATCTCAAAGAAAGGGTTCTGTCAGAGCTCCTGGGGACAGAACTGTCTAGCCTTATTTCAAGAAAGGACCATATTCACTTGTCATGCAATGTGAAGAGACTAACATTGGATCTTTGCCCTGTGAGCTCCATTCTTCCCATCTCCTATTTAATACTATATGGTTCTAAGAGGGAGAAAAAACTCTCTTAATTACATTCATAACATATCTTATAGTTCAGTTCAAAAGAAAATTTATCAGCAGCATGTGACAGGTACCACAGAAAGCACCAAGTGTAGAGAGGCATGGGAAATAAGTAACTTGTGAATTAGAGCGATCATGTTAAAATGAAAATGAAGGAAAAAATGCAGTTCTCAGCTTATGGCTACACATAAATGAAGCAGTGACATAATAGAAAAGATGGGGGAAGGGAAGAACCTATAAAAGGTATGTTTTTAATATCTACAAAATAGGACTTGAGATGTGCATCATTTTATTGAGAGTCTAAGGCTGTACCATTAAGAGACAAATATATGGGCACTAATGTAATTGTTACATCCCCTCTAGGGTTCCTAACAAATCTCATCTGAAACTTTTAATTAAATATAGCACCATCACAAATTTCCTGGATGTGGAGAAGCCACAGAGTAGGAAGCAGAGGAGCAGGAGTGGAGAGGATGACAGGATGGAAGTGTTATAAAAAACTCGAATATGAAAATTGTATATTGGATTATAGTGCCCACTTTTGTTCTGATTTCCTATACTATATAGTCTTTATTTAGAGTTTATTATAGAGCTATAGCTCCAACGTACAGTATTTTATTTTTATTTTTTTGAGACAGAGTTTCACTCCGTTGCCCAGGCTACAGTGCAGTGGCATGATCTCAGCCCACTGCAACCTCTGCCTCCTAAGTTCAAGCGATTCTCATGTCTCAGCCTCCTGAGTAGCTGGGACTACAGGCACGTGCCACCACACCCAGTTAATTTTTTATATTTTTAGTAGAGATGGGGTTTCCCTGTTTTGGCCAGTCTGGTCGTCTCAAACTCCCAAACTCAGGTGATCCGCCTGCCTCGGCCTCCCAAAGTGCTGGGATTACAGGCGTGAGCCACTGCGCCCAGCCTATACAGTCCATAGTTAGTGTCCTTTATTATGCAATGTGTCCCTAGCACACTTTCTACACATATTACGTGCTCAGTAAATGCTGAATTGGTGACTATGTATATTAATGGTGGATATTCTTTATAAACAACTATTTGCCTGACTCTGTTCCCTATTAGACTATAAACACTGGAGAAGGTTGAGGGAAAAGAAGTCATCCTTATATACCCTGCCAATCTCTACACACAGTATGCCATATGTACAAATTTACAGAATAAAAAACAATAAGTGAATCTGGCTATCATTTCTCCCAAGTGAAAATGGGGTCTTAGCACTGTAATCCTCTCTATATGTCCCTTTACTTGTCTATCATCTAGCTGAGTTCCACTTGCAAATCTGAAGTTGGAGCTAGAAATCTGGTGCCTATCAGTGCCAAAGCTAAACTGATTGTGCAGTGATCCATGTCAATTGCTAACTTAGCCAATATGAATGAATTAGTCATGCCTGGTCTGCTTATTTTTTGAGTACAGACACAGGCTAAAAACATGTCCTATGTATTATTATCTTTTTCAAGAACCTAATTAATATACATCACACATCTGCAAACTTTCAGGCAGATTTACAGACCCTTTCAGTTCTTGTTCAGATGAGGTCAGACATTGGAGCAAAGCAGAGCGGTAACCATCACTGTGGAGCCTGAAAACGTCTGGTCTTTCACAGCCAGGGTGGTTTCCACCTGAGATGGCTGTTTTTGGTTTCCTGAGATAGCTTTAATGGGCTGTGGGGCTCTTTATCTCATCTCCAGGCTGGGTCGCTTGATGAGTGAATAATGAATGCAAGTTGGTCCAGCTGACAGTTGTCAACTACCAAGAGGCTATAGATAACTGTAAGTAAAGTTAAAGGATTGGACAGACTTCTGGCTGAACTGATAAAATCATTTAGATGAGAAGTCTGAATACGATGTAGAGGTAGAGTGAGAGACAGCAGGAAGAAGAAAGACCTATTAAAAGGCTCTTCGAAAGAGTTTTGAGAGACAGACTCTTAACAGAAAAATGTAGGTGAGTTTATCTTTCACAGCCATTCACACTACCGTCAGCCAGATAATAATGAAGAACCTGTGTTAAATGGAAGCTCAATGAGTGGTGAACCTGTTGAGGTCAGGGACTAGTTTTACAGCTTCCAGATGATACGTATCCTCAGGACCTGACACATAATAGTCATTCAACGAATGTACATTGACTTCAACTGAAAATGGACACAGTTCTGTCAAAACTGAGGAAGAACCTTTGATATTGATCTCTAAGTAACAACAAAAAACAATAATACCTCAGAAATGTTGTTGGCATTGTGAAGAGGCATGCACAATCTTTCCTAAGATAGGTAGAAATGAGCCATAGTAATTTAGAGAATGCTTAAGATGTATCAACCTTAAGATTTGGAAGTACTCCGATTATATAGGCTCTATGCTATTGGTTCTTAGGAATTATTTTGCTCTGTATATCTACATGGACCATAGCATAATGAGGCTAAGGATCAATGAGATCAATGGGTGTTTAGGTTGGATTAGTTTAATTTACTTGTCAAATTCCTAGAGTGAACCAGCTATGCTTTCTTTGGTTTCTGCTGATCCAATCCATCAATGTGACCATCAGCAGATTATCAAGACCAATTTTTCCCCAGTGCAAACCATTTAACCATCCATTCATTCATTAGTGTATTTCCTCTAAGCTTCAAAACAATAGCTTTATTAAAAATGGAATTAGGAGCTAAAAACAGTGGCTCACACCTGTTATCACAACGCTTTGGGAGGCTGAAGCAGGAGGATCACTTGAGGCCAGGAGTTTGAGACTAGCCTGGGCAACATAGTGAGACCTCATTTCTACAAAAAATTGAAAAATTAATCAGGTGTGGTGGCATACACCTGTCGTCCTAGCTCCTTGGGAGGCTGAAGCTGGAGGATCACTTAAGCTGAAGAGTTTGAGTTTGCAGTGAGCTGTGATCAGGCCACTGCATTCCAGCCTAGGTGACAGAGTGAGAACTTGTCTCTATTTTAAAAAAATGGAACTAGGATCATCCTAGTAAGTTTTTCCTCAAGAATAATGGCCTTGTCTATTCTTCTCAAAAATCTTGCATGTGTATAGAAAGCTGGTTTTGGAATAATAAACAGTTGGCTTTAAAGATAAGATTACATACAGAGCAACCAATATACTGAAAGATTAATGATTTCATTTTCATTGAATTTGACTGACTCAAAATAGGTAAGTAAAAATGTAATGGGAATCTTGCCATTTCTAAATTTCTTTTAAGTCTTTCTGCTTTCTTCTAGCCTCAGCAAGTATCCAGTGATGTCTAGAAACAGTACTACAATTCTCATTCCTAGAATATTTGTCTGAGACTAGCTAAATAATCTGTTAAATGAACTTATGCTAAATTATACTGAATAAGGATCGTGTAATGTGTCTCCCTAGGGCTTGTCACATAATAGAAACTCAATAAATATACATTGAATCAAATTGACAATGGGTACAATTCTATCAAAGCTAGAGAAAATCACTTTTGATGTCAGTCTCCAAGTAATGCCAATTAACTTCCACAATATGTTATTAGGTTGCCGTATTAGGTAACCTTTCCATCTAATAGGAGACTTTCAGAGACAACATTCAAGGCTGGTTGTAGGTCTTAAGAATGTGTAAAGTAAGTGGGCAGAATATTTGAAGCAAATTGATCAATTTGTTATTACAGAGACCTCATAAAATTTACTTTCAGAAAACACCTTTAGTTATATATAATCTGTGATATCAATAATATTTATTAGTAATGTGGAGAATTGGGAGTAATTTTATCAGCATGTTATAGTCTTCGTAGAGATAATTTTACATGTATCTATTCAGTTACTGTGTAATTAGACACCGGGTTTATTTTCTTCATGGTTTTTAATTCCAGGTGAAAACTGACAAACCAAGAATATTTTCCCAAATGATACTCATTAGGAAAAAACAGAAGAAGATATTTTAATTCAGTTACTTATTAATGTTAAATAGCTATTGGTAAAATATTTTTCCAATAGTTTTTAGTATGGGTAAAGTAGGATACACAGTAGAGTTCACTCATGTTGCCCTTCCCCACAATCTAGAAAGAAAGCCTAAATCATGTTTTATATGTTAAACAAAAATAGCTATGTAGGAGACTTCGTTTAAAAAATTAATAGGGTGATTGCCTTTTGAACTAAAAATTACAAAGACTGTAAATGCCACTTAAAAAAAATATGAGTCCTATTAATTTCCACTTCCCAAATGGAATCTAGGAAGATTAAGCTACTGCTAGCGGCACATCTGTTACACAAAACAGCAGCATCCGATGGGTATAGATTAAAATAGAAATAGATTGCATAGATGCTCTTTTGGCTCCAGAACATCCTTATAAAACACCTAGTCACACACAGTCTCCCTCTAATTTCTAGCAACAATTTAAATAAATACAAGATGTCAGACAATAATCCCAGTTCAGGGAAAAAAGGGCTTGAATTTCACCCAAGTTAATTGAGGCTAGAATCATTCCTGCGACATCTATGGCAATTTCACATTGGTGCACTTCAATTAAGGAATAATAAGAGTGCAAAGTAATTTATACTCATAGATTAGATGTCGTCTGTGAAAAATTACCGATTAACTCAAAGGTGGCCTCTGGAGTGCTCACCAAGCATCTTAATGGGGGGCTCTCTGTCACCTCTTGTCCTAATATCTGGTCAGAAACTAGCAACACTTTAAATTTGCCTTTTAAAAGACTCAATATACCTATTTTACACATCCATGACTTCCCCTTTTTAAATTTCCCCTAACCACAATTGTTTGTAGTAATAGTCAATTTTAATCATCTCCTTTTAAAAATTATTTTACCTACACTGTTTCCTTTTATTTCAATTCTTCTCTTGTACTTAGTATTAAAGGGCATTTTCTTCAATAAAGTAATAATTAAAAGACATTTATTTGAAAAACATTGTTCTATATGATATTTCCATCTCAGTGACCATATATAACTCTCAATAAGAAAATGCAGTGTTTGTAGTAAAGAGAGGAAAGATTCTTAATTACTGTTTTCCCAAATTAAAATTTCATCTTAGTAGATGACAAGCACCATGCAGAAAATTTTGTGCATCATATTTGACCTTTTTAAACTTCCCACAAATTAAACAGGAAGGTTATCAGTTGTTTATCTGTTCTTAAATGAATACTTTCTTCTTTCAGAATCTAGAACATATGACTAAGAACATAAACTTTTTTATTTTTTTTTTTTTGAGACGGAGTCTTGCTCTGTCACCCAGGCTGGAGTGCAGTGGCGCAATCTCGGCTCACTGCAAGCTCCACCTCCCAGGTTCACGCCATTCTCCTGCCTCAGCCTCCCGAGTAGCTGGGACCACAGGCGCCTGCCACCACGCCCGGCTAATTTTTTGTATTTTTAGTAGAGACGGGGTTTCACCGTGTTAGCCAGGATGGTCTCGATCTCCTGACCTCGTGATCCGCCTGCCTCGGCCTCCCAAAATGCTAGGATTACAGGCGTGAGCCACCGCGCCCGGCAGAACATAAACTTTTTAATAAATAAAAATAGCTTTATTGGAACTATTACTTCTTTTCCCTTCTTTAGCCATTAGCTGAATTAAAAAGCATACTGATATACAAAGAACTCCACATTTATTTTATTAGGAAAGAAAAGAGTCTACTTTCAGTTATGAGTTGTGTATTCTTAGAGATGACACACAAAAATGAAACAGAAGTAAAGCAAATTCAGCTTTTTTTCTTCCCTTATAATGATGGAAGTGTCAGAGGCCCTGGACCTAAAAAAAATCAGAAGATCTGAGTCCAAATGAGAGTTCTGTCACCCAAAAGTGGTATGAATTTGGGGTGAGCTCTTTGACTTCTATGAAACAGTCTTCTCTGTAGCATGAGGCAACATCTCAACAAGTTGTAAGGACTAAATGTGTTAACATGTGTTGATTGTGTATACTCAGGACAGTTGTTGTTTTTGTAGGGTACTTACTATTCAAATGGAATGTCAAAAGAACTACTAAAATGTTTTATCTCTCTGTAACAAGTATTCTGCAGCCCTTTTCTTAAGAGTAAGGAATTATGTGGCCGGGCGCGGTGGCTCACGCTTGCAATCCCAGCACTTTGGGAGGCCGAGGCGGGCGGATCACGAGGTCAGGAGATTGAGACCATGGTGAAACCCCGTCTCTACTAAAAATACAAAAAAATTAGCTGGGCGTAGTGGCGGGCGCCTGTAGTCCCAGCTACTCTGAGAGGCTGAGGCAGGAGAATGGCGTGAACCCGGCAGGTGGAGCTTGCAGTGAGCCGAGATTGCGCCACTGCACTCCAGCCTGGGCACCAGAGCAAGACTCCGTCTCAAAAAAAAAAAAAAAAAAAAGAGTAAGGAATTATGTATACTGTAATTGATGAGAAACTGCAATATAACCAGCCTCATGGGACTTCCAGAAAAAAATATTAGAAATGTATAAAAAGAAACTGAAATAGAAAAGGAATTACGTAGGGGAATTTTTAAGATTTTTTTAAGAAAGAGAAAGCCGAAGCATACAGACCTAGTTAATTTAATATTAACTAAAAGTTTCTAAGTTTACAGTCATTAAAATGTGGTTCTGTGTTTGGTTTAAAAGTGTTGCTTGGTGGCAGCAGCTTATTTATATTACTAGCACTGTTTATTTAAACCTGTCATTGCCATAGTGACTAAGTCTCCAGCCTGCCCACCCACGAGCCTAACAAACCACATTAAGTCATTTCGTGAGCCCTGGATCTGGGAAGATAGACATGTCTGAAAGGAGGAATTTAAATATGATCTCCTTCCTTACAGCAAAGGGTTATCAAAGCAATAGGCGAAGGGCATACTTTCTTTTTGGGTATTAGAAATGTCTATATGTGAACATTTAAATACACCAGTGGCTTGGGCCTGCTCAGATAATCTATTCAGCTTTCCAAGAGTTGTGATTAAAAATGGTGTCTGACTGAATAACTCCAACATATCATTTTTCATCTTTGCTTCAAATTCAGAAAAAGGACATAGAAAAAATAAGAAGCTTGAAATGACAATGAAAATCAAGGCAGGGAGTTAAGCTATGGCAAGAATCTTTTATTTCTAGAAGTAATTATAAAGTTTATCATACTGGATTTCACTTAACACCTTTAGATCATTTATGGCAGTGGTCACCAACATTTTTGGCACTGGGGACCAGTTTTGTGGAAGCCAATTTTTCCATGGATGGGGGTGGGAATGCTTTCAGGATGATTCAAGTGCATTGCATTTATTATGCACTTTATTTCTATTATTACCACATTGTAATACATAATAATTATATAATTCACCATAATGTAGAATCAGTAGATCCCTCAACTTGTTTTCTTGCAACTAGATGGTCCCATCTGGGGGAGATGGGAGACAGTGACAGATCATCAGGCATTAGATTCTCATAAGAAGCACACAACCAGGCCAGGCACAGTGGCTCAAGTCTGTAATCCCAGCACTTTGGGAGGTCGAGGCGGGCAGATCAGGAGGTCAGGAGATCGAGACCATCCTGGCTAACACAGTGAAACCCCATCTCTACTAAAAATACAAAAAATTAGCTGGGCGTGGTGGTGGGCGCCTGTAGTCCCAGCTACTCGGGAGGCTGAGGCAGGAGAATGGCGTGAACCCAGGAGGCAGAGCTTGCAGTGAGCCGAGATCCCACCACTGCACTCCAGACTGGGGGACAGAGCAAGACTCTGTCTCAAAAAAAAACAAAAAAGAAGCACACAACCTAGACTTTGCATGCACAGTTCACAATTGGGTTCAATTCCTATGAGAAGCTAACGCTGCCACTGATTTGACAGGAGATGGGGCGCAGGCAGTAATGTGAGCAGTGAGGAGCAGCTGTAAATACAGATGAAGCTTCACTTGCTTGCCTGCAGCTAACCTCTTGCTATGCCACCTGATTTTGTTTGTTTTTGTGATACAGAGTCTCACTCTGTCGCCCAGGCTGGAGTGCAGTGTCGGAATCTCGGCTAACTGCAACCTCCGCCTCCCAGGTTCAAGCGATTCTCTTGTGCGGCCTGATTCTTAACAGGCCATAGACTGGCACGGTCCGTAGCCTGGGGGATGGGGACCCCTGATTTATGGTGTAACAAGCAGTCTAAGCAATTTACAACTGTTGACTCATTCAATCCTGATGCACTTTAGTAGGCCAGTATTATTATCACCACATTAAAATCACACTGCTGGTAAGTAGTAGAGTCTTAATTTGAATGCAGATTCTCTGACTCCAGAGTCCACGCGCAAAACCATTATGCTCCATTTTTGTGAGAAAATAGGTTAAGAACTGCTTCATGGAACAGAGCTACTGTGCTCTGTTGGCACACATCCACATTGATAAAGACATGTTGGGGCCGGGCGTGGTGGCTCACGCCTGTAATCCTAGCACTTTGGGAGGCCGAGGCAGGCGGATCACGAGGTCAGGAGATCGAGACCATCCTGGCTAACACGGTGAAATCCCGTCTCTACTAAAAATACAAAAAATTAGCTGGGCGTGGTGGCGGGCGCCTGTAGTCCCAGCTGCTCGGGAGCCTGAGGCAGCAGAATGGCATGAACCCGGGAGACGGAGCTTGCAGTGAGGTGAGATCATGCCACTGCACTCCAGCCTGGGGGACAGAGTGGGGGACAGAGCCAGAATACAAAAAAAAAAAAAAGTTGGATGTTGGGGGGTAGGGATTTATCAATTTACTAACTGTGTGCCCAGAAGATTGTAATATCCTTGAGAATAAAGACTGTGTTGATTTTGTTCTTTTATATATACGAAGTATTAGGAAGGTGCTCTTTTTTTTTTTTTAATTGGTGGATAAGTGCAGGTCTAAATGATGGCTAGAAAATTCCGCTTCTAAGAATCCTGGCTCAGAAGTCCAAGGTCAACGCACCTAATTGGGCATCCATATCTCTACCGTGGGAAAGCTATTTTTAAAAATTTTAATCAAGTATATATTTACTATATAAAAACAGTGCACTCAATAAAATTTAAAACCTGAAAAAGAAAAAATATATAAAACAGACAAAAATAAACCTGTCTCATATTAGAAAAAAACAGTGACACCAGTTATGAATAAGAATTTTAAAAAGTTAGAGAGAGTTATAATAAAATTTCCTAGCAGTTAAATTGAGTATAAAGAGACTTTATCTTCTCTGTTTTTCTAGGAGGGAAATAAATAAAAATGTAGGGTTCAAAGCTATTTTAAACTCTTGAAACTAAGTTTCGTCATTGTTAGAAGGGGTTAGATGAGGATGGCACCTGTTACTTTAAGTGACTACTTACTGAATGACTATTAAGTAAGTTACAAGAGGCCATCTCAATGGTAAAGTAGAAGACATGGCACAAGGAACAGATTTTGGAAATTGGTGAAAATGTGGAAGCAGAAAAGAAACAGCAGAGGAATATGGTAGAGCCATATATATCCCCTGGGTTGCAAAATTCCCCTGACAGGAAGCAGTCCAGCTGGATTCCTGAGTTGGAATCAAACAAGGAATGAAAAGACCCACAAATTCTCTTACATATAACATGTGCTTGAACCCCTAATTTGCTTTCAAAATGAATTCAGGGGTGGTATATATTCTGAGCCCTTGAATAGTCCAGAATAAAAATTTTCTTAAGTGTAATATCCATGGGTCATGATGTTTTCTCCCAAAACTCTATGGATGCTTCTCTATTGTATTCTGAAATACAGTTGCATAGAGACCGGGTGTGCGATTTTTTGTTACTTTCTAGATAGTCTATTGTTGGTTTTGTTTCTCTTAATGGACTTTTTTTCCTGTCTGGCCTGTATAATGACGGCATTCTTGGTAATTTAAACATTTTTCAGGATTTATCTAAATGTAGATATTTTTAAATCCTTGCTTATTATGAGGACTCTTTCAATTTGGATACTTGAGCCAATTTTTCAACTCAAGAAAATTCTTCCATATTACATTTTATTATACTTATATTCCAATTTTTCTATCTTTCTTTAGAAAATTCTAATCTAAAGTTAGATCTCTATATGTTTAATATCATATGTTCTTTCTCTTCATTTCAACTTTGTTTTCTTTTTTTTCTATATTACAAGTGAACTTTTTAAGTATGACCTGCTTGCAATGAATCAGTTTTCTATTGTATTGATTCCACTCTTTATTAGCATCAATTTTTGTGAATTTAAAATCTATCATTACTGTTTAATTATCTTGGTATCCTTCCTTATTATACACACCCATTGTTAAATATCAGCTTCATGCCTTTTTATTCAATCTATTTTCTCTGATTTATGCCTCTGCTTCAGAGTTAACGTAGTGTATATTCTATGAAGACTGTCAATTTTAAAAAATTATATTCTGGGGTTCCTGTATAATTTTCAGCAATCTGCTTTTCTTTTACTATGATAATCCATTGTTTTTGCTTGATAATATTTTTAAAAGGAAAAATATTATTTTATTTTTAATGTTTTCTTTTTATTTTCCTTGAGCATGGTATCCATCCCTGCAGTTTGTCAAAATATGAGTTTGACTTGTTCTTGGTCCTACTAAGTCAATTTGTCAACTAGCCAAACCCTCTTCTTAGATCTAAGGCTGGCTGGCTGATCGGTGTACACTCTTGCTGACTCAGTTTTTAGCATTTACAATTATATTGACTACCCTTCTTTCTGCCATGCTAAAACACATAAAGAAATAACTATTGTTTATCCAGGATTTAAAAAATACAAAGGGAAACATTAAAAATGAATCAAGCAAAAAAGAGTAACAGCAACAAAAGAAATGTATTGGGTTACATGACGTAGTAACTAAAATGCAATCAAGGTATAGCTGAATCCAAATGTTTAACCCCTACTAACAGGACCTTCTCTTGCATAAATTCTAGATGAAAGGGGCCAAGAGAAATACAGTACAAGCATGCTAGATGCATACATGTAAGTTCTTAGAATTAGGCAATATAGGCCAGGCTCGGTGGCTTATGTCTGTAATCCCAGCACTTTGGTGGGCCGAGGCGGGCAGATCATTTGAGGTCAGGAGTTTGAGACCAGCCTGGCCAACATGGCGAGAGTCCATCCCTACTAAAAACACAAAAGTTAGCCAGGTGGGGTGGCGCATGCTTGTAATCCCAGCTACTCCAGAGGCTAAGGCTGGAGAATCACTTGAACCCGGGAGGCGGAGGTTGCAGTGAGCTGAGATCGCCACTGAACTCTAGCCTGGGTGACAAGAGTAAAACTCTATCAAGAAAGAAAAAAGAAAGAAAGAACTAGGCAATATATCATTCTGCATTTTAGCTACAGGTAAGAAATGGATGTCTAATGAGCTCCCAGGTAGTCAATAATGAAAGCCAAGACATTCCACCAACCCCATTGAGTAGTAAACCTATAATCAGTGTAGATGACCTTTTATTTAAGTATAGAAAATTAAAGAAAGAGAGAGACAGAGAGTTGATATCTTATTATCTGTACAAATGAGAGTGAGTGCTTATCTTTAAAACTGATTTACTACAAGAACTGGAAAACAAATATAGACATACTATTTTGCATCCTCTGTCTATGAAATTGCGTTCAAAGTCATAAGGATAAATTAAAGCCTGAACTGAAAATGGAACCTGTAAGAGGGAGAAAAAAACACAAGAAGTACTTCATAGGCCGGGTGCAGTGTCTCACGCCTTTAATCCCCACACTTTGGGAGGCCAAGGCGGGCAGATCACAAGGTAAAGAGATCGAGACCATCCTGGCCAACATGGTAAAGCCCTGTCTCTACTAAAAATACAAAAATTAGCTGGGCATGGTGGCACGCACCTGTAGTCCCAGCTACTCAGTAGGCTGAGGCAGGAGAATTGCTTGGACCCTGAAGGTGGAGGTTGCAGTGAGCTGAGATCGTGCCACTGCATTCCAGCCTGGCAACAGAGGGAGACTTCGTCTCAAAAAAGAAAGAACTTCATAATAGTGAAGAAATGATTTAAAAAATATATAAAAAAGAAAAAAACAGAAAGTAGAGATTGAAGAAATGTCTGTTTAACCTTAAGTGTTTAGATACACATTCCAGAGGAAGACATTAGGGCAGCTACAAAGGAGGCAATTAGCAAGTACAAATTAGCAAGGAAAAAAAGAAAGTACATGGATGACACTTACTTGAGTTTGAAGGCAAAATAAAACAAAAACAAATGAGTATAGAGGTGAAAAGAACTGTCCTTATTCCAGTGGCCTAGTATGAAAACATACAAATCTACATAGGTACCTACTGGAACAAAATATTTGATTCATCAAGATATTTAGCACATCCTACTGTCAACCATACAGGTAAAAATGTTGTCCACAAAGGAATTAAAAGTCTTACTAGTAACTGACTTCTTTGCCACATGGAATATCTGGAGGCAATAGAAAAGGTGCTACAGAGTTTTCAGGGGAGGATATCAACTTACAACCTAAAAATTTTATCCTGGCCAGGCGTGGTGGCTCACAACTGTAATCCCAACACTTTGGGAGGCTGAGGCAGGCAGATCATTTAGGGTCAGGAGTTTGAGACCAGCCTGGCCAACATGGTGAAACCTCATCTCTACTAAAAATACAAAAATTGGCCAGACATTTTGGTGGGTGCCTGTAATTCTAGCTACTTGGGAGACTGAGGCAGGAGAATCGCTTGAACTCATACAGCAGAGGTTGCAGTGAGCAGAGATCGTGCCACTGCAGTCCAGCTGGGTGACAGAGTAAGACTCTGTTTCAAGAAGAAAAAAAGGCCAGGTGTGGTGGCTCACGCTTGTAATCCCAGAACTTTGGGAGGCCGAGGCGGGTGGATCATGAGGTCAGGAGATCGAGACCACGGTGAAACCCCGTCTCTACTAAAAATACAAAAAATTAGCCGGGCATGGTGGCGGGTGCCTGTAGTCCCAGCTACTCGGAGAGGCTGAGGCAGGAGAATGGTGTGAACCCATGAGGCGGAGCTTGCAGTGAGCCGAGATCACCCCACTGCACTCCAGCCTGGGTGACAGAGCTAGACTCCGTCTAAAAAAAAAAAACAAAAAAACAAAAAAAACAAAAAAAAGAAGAAGAAAAAGTATCCTAACCAAATATTTATTTACATATAAAAACAATAGAATGCTAACTTCAGATATGCTTGGCTTAGAAATTTATGTTCATTTTGCAAATATTACTTGAAGGTGAATTCCAGCTGACTGAATGATGAATCAAAAGCAAGAATTTTAACATAGGAAAATGGTGTCATTAAAGGATTGGTGTGATATAAAATTGTTAAACATAATTAACAGTATAAGTAATTGTAGTTTTTGGATAGACAAATGAACAAAACAAAATGTAATATCGGAATAGAATCTGTACAAGCTATAAATAATTTTTTTTTTTTTTTTTTTTGAGACGGAGTCTCGCTCTGTCACCCTGGCTGGAGTGCAGTGGCGCAATCTCGGCTCACTGCAAGCTCCGCCTCCCGGGTTCACGCCATTCTCCTGCCTCAGCCTCTCCGAGTAGCTGGGACTACAGGCGCCCGCCACCACGCCCGGCTAATTTTTTGTGTTTTTAGTAGAGATGGGGTTTCACCGTGGTCTCGATCTCCTGACCTCGTGATCCGCCCGCCTCGGCCTCCCAAAGTGCTGGGATTACAAGCGTGAGCCACCGCACCCGGCTAAATAAATATTAATGTAAGCTTTCAGGTCTAAACATGTAGATTGTATTGACAATAACTTTAAATTGGATGGCAGGGAATAAAAGTGAAGATAAAGTATTTGAAATTCCTTACACTGAATTAGAAAAGCAAAAAGGACGTTATTTAATTTTCTACTTTATCAATAAATTAATTATAAGATAATTATTTCTAATTTCTTTAAAGCAACTCACTAGAACCAAGTTCCATGTGTTGTGTATTTTGTTGATGTATCTCAACTACCTAGAATATTTTCTAGTATATAATAGGTGCTCAATAAATAGTAGATTAATGAATTGATGAACTTAACTTTAGATTTAGACGCAGAGTGTATATAGATATACTTACTTTTACAGATTTGAAAATTGTTGTACTAACTGGGAAACTAAAAGTAAGCCATAGAATCTGTATAATAAAAACTAGGAAAATAAAGTTAACTACCAACAGTGATAAATAATAAAATAACAAAAGTTCAAATAAGACTAAATAGAGTGCAGTTATAATAGATGTAACTGTTATAAATTCCACCTTTAAATGGTGGAGAATTTGTGACTGGTTAAGAAACAAAATCCAAATACATATTGATTATAACATATTAAAGACATGTAAAAATCAATGAATGGACAAAACTTCACAAGTAAACACAGACTCAAAGCAAGCACTAAGAACAGCATTAAATCTAGAAAAAGTAAAGTTCAAGAAAGACAATATAAAACAACTTAAATTTTTTTAAAAAAGAGGGACATTTTTTGGATCAGAGTTACAATCTACAATGAAAATAGTTATCACCAATCTTTACATGTCTCTGATGTGACATTAAAGCATGTAACATAAGACTCTTAGAAATAATTTTAAATATTAATAATAAAAGGGAAACATCTGGAAAAGCAATTATAGGAATTTCATATAATGCTTTGAGCATTTAACAGACTAGGTAGGAAAAAAATATATATATATATGCATAGAGAATTTGGATTTCATGATTTGAATTACATGTTGTTTGGATAATAGGTTCAAGTAACATACTGGTATTGAACCACATGTATCCTATAGAGAACACAGTTCTTTTCAAGCACCTGAGGCATATTTATCAAAACTGATTGTATGGTAGAACTCAAATCTTTATAGATTCCAAAAAAGCATACTAGCAACATTCATTTGATCATGACTTATTAATATTTATTGAGGACCCACTCTGTGCCAGCACAATCTAAGTATTGAAGAAAGAGCAGTGAATAAGAGTCCAACTCCCTGACTATTCGGAATTTACATTTTAGGTGGAGGAAGACAGGAGTAAATAAATAAGCCAGCAAATATATTTTATATCAGATAGTAGACTATGCTATAGAGATAATAAAGAAGCGTGAGAGGAATTGGAGTTGTGGAGTTTTAAAGAGCTCAACTCTATCTCTTGCCTTTTTTAGGTCACGGTCCTCAAACTTACTGGGAATTTGGTCTGTTCTTAGTTCTACTCTTTTAGCAGACACTAGTCTCCTTAGATTTAAGCCTTTTATGATTTTACTTAATCTATAACACAGAAAATATGTTAACAAATCCACATTTTTAAAAGGAAAGTGCAACTATATGTCCTATTTGTAATCACAAACAACATAAATAGATAAAATAATATCAAGCCAGTTGAGAAGGGTGTTGTATTAAAACAGATCCTCTGTTTTACTTTTTCTATGTCTTAGGAATCTGAACTTAAGATGCATCTGCCCAGGGTATTATAAGGAAATCATTGGATGACATGTACTAAAAATGGTTTGCTAAATCACTAAGCTAGAATCACATTATCTCACACAGATATAGAGTAGAACTGGAGTGTGAACAAGTAACTGTATTAAGAATTATGTGCTTTCTGTTGTTCCTTTTTCCTCACACCAGGCTTGCTGAAATTAATTATTACTCCCTAGGACTGAGGTCTTAGCTAAGAGGAAAAGTTCAGGAGAAGAGAGATGGTAAGAGTGGGAGTTGGTTTGATGCTGTGGTATTACTAAAAAAAAACTGGCTGTCACTAGAATGGTGGTACCCTTATTTTACAAAAAAAAAAAAAAAGGTGATTCCCTTATTTTACAAAGCCCAGAAGGATGATACATATATGTATATATGTATTATATGTATGTATATATATATATATATATATAAATGCAAAGGGAATATCAAAAATGAGGTTATAAACTATATAATTTTGTTTTACATTAATTTGGTGCTAAAAGCATAACTGAATGATTTAGTGTGGAATGACTAAATTTCATATGCTTTTGTTTCAGTAGGTAGCTAGTCAGACATGAACAGAGCAGGAGAGGGCTCCCCCTACTCCCACCAGGAATGTCAGGCAACTATCAGGTGATAGGCAGTTGTTACATTGTTTCTCTAAAATAATTGCTTGCAGCCAGCTCCAAGAAAAGGCAGTCTCCCAATAGATAGAAAAAAACTAAAACTAGTGCTCATCATTTTCATAGTAAGATCTCAGGGGTTGGGCAAGTGGGCTCAAGCGTGTGCATTAAGAGGCAAAATCGTGGAGTTTAACTGGCACGTGACCTTCTTGGAACATCTGGATGGTAAGGAAAGAATGCCTCAAGTGAGCATGCATACCACTCTAGTAAACACGCTGTGCATGCTTCCCTCCCAATTGCTAGCAGGATGCTGTGAATGCAGACAGCCCAACCCAAGGGAAGAATCAGGGGAGAAGGGATGTAAGACTCCAAAAGCATGCCAACATGTAAAACCCCAAGTCAAAGGTCAAACAATGCACTGAATCTCTCAAGTCACCTGCTTGGCCAAGTGTACCCTGCTTCCAAGTGTACCCTAACTTCCTTTTGATCCTCCTCCAAAACTTTTTAATAAACTTTCACTCCTACTCTAAAACTTGCCTCAGTTTCTCACTCTGCCTTATGCCCCTTGGTTGAATTCTTTCTTCTGAGGAAGCAAGAATTGAGGTTGCTGCAGACTCAAAAGATTCACTGCCAAAACACTTCTATTCACATGGAACTTAAAGTAGGTTAATGAAAAGAGCTGTAGAAAACTAAAGTTTAAATGCCCATATAAAGAATAAAAGAAAAAGAAACTGTATGTCAACATATAATAGGCACAACAAAAAATTAGTTAGAAATTAGCATGTAATAAATACTGCATTTTTATCACTACTAAAGAATTAAATGGCAAAGGTGGTAATATTTTGTGGCAATATCTACATTTGCGGACTTAATAATATCAGTAAATTACATGCCTTCGGTGAACTAGTTCTGTTGAAGTTTCCACATCTTTAAGTCAATTCTTTGACCCCAAAAAAGAAGCTGTGGAGACAAAAGTGACTCCATCTTGAATGATAATACACCATGGTGACTTCTGATTAACCTCAGTCCCCAGAATGCCTCCTGATTACAACTTTATTGATGACTGTCCCTAGTGTAAGAATACGTCAACCTTGATGTTATCACACAAATTATATGGCACATATAGAATTCTTGTCTGTTCAAGAGGTTTGCCTTTAACTGTTTATTTTTTATATTATTATTATTATTATTATTATTATTATTATTATATTATTATCATGAGACAGAGTTTTGCTCTTCTTGCCCAGGCTGGAGTGCAATGGTGTGATCTCAGCTCACTGCAACCTCTGCCTCTTAGTTTCAAGTGATTCTCCTGCCTCAGCCTCCTGAGTAGCTGGGATTACAGGCATGCGCCACCACTCCCAGCTAATTTTTTAATATTTTTAATGGAGACGAGGTTTCTCCATGTTGGTCAGGCTGGTCTCGAATTCCCAACCTCAGGTCGAACTCCTCCCACCTCAGCCTCCCAAAGTGCTGGGATACTGGCGTGAGTCACTGTGCCCGGCGCCTTGAACTTTTTTACTGGAGCACATACACCGTTTCCTTAAGGTACATAAACCCAGAATCTGGGAATTAACAGTGCAAAGATCTTCCTGTCTTGCTGCCACCCAACAGCACCCTTCTGTCTGTAAGCCCCTCAATAAAACATCCTTTACTGACAAATTGGATTTGTCTACCTTGTTCTTTGGTTTTGAATGAAATTAAAGCATTTTATCCCAAAATATATTTGTCATATTTTGAAATGGCTGCCACTTGGCCAGCCTGACAGAAGTGGTCTTGCAAAGCTGTCTTAAGTTGGGGAAATTTGCATTTGTAGAGAATCTCCATTAATGCAGCCTTGTTCCTTTCTCCTTTGAGAGTCTGAACCATTTAAAATCTGAAAGGAAACATTTACCGTCTATTCTCCCTGAGGGAAGCTTCATCTACATGACAAGGCCACTTTTGCTAGCCAAAATCTTCCTTTCTCTCTCTCTTAATCTGTCTTGCCATTAAACTTAATTTACCTGTTTCTGGCCTTTCTCTGTCTTTTAACCTGTCTTGCCATTAAACTTGATCTACCTGTTTCTGGCCACATTATGAGCCTGCATTATTTACTGTGGCCTCAGGATGGTATATTCATTTCTGTAACTATTTGGGAAGCTGAGTCTTCATTCTGAAGGCTCCCATTTATACATGTTAAATAAATTTGTATGCGTTTTCTCCTGTTAATCAATCTGCTTCATGTCAGTAATTTTTAGCAAACCTTTAGAGGGCCAACAGCCTATGGCCCCCGCAGTTTCTTGGCTCCTTCGTTATCTGGGTGCTGCTTTGCATGTATAGTCCTTTCACAGAACAGATGACGATTTAAATGGCTAGCAATCACTATCCCATAGGTTAAGGGATATCTAACTTCATAGAGGAGAAAACCTAAACTTAGAAAGGCAAAATAATTCCTCTAAACAACCACCGAGGAGAAGAACCTTGCAGAGTAGAGCCAATACGAAAAGGGAAGCAATTGTGAAAGCGTGTCAACACCAGCTAGGCTGGCTTGACTTGGGAGCAACATGCCAGGCTAAGATTCTGGGCTGGGGGAACGGTATGAGAGCCCTGGAGATCAGGGATCATGAGCCCAGAGACATTCAGATTTGGAAAAGGGCTGCTATGCAGAGAATTAGGAATTACCAGATCCTATCCACATTGAAACCGCAAACTAAATATGGCCTGAGGAGGACTCTGTACTTCTATATTTGAGTCCTTGTGGATGAACAGTACCCTAGCTTAATAGTCAGACAAAACTGAAAACCTAGCTTAGTAGTATGTACCTGTAACAATAGCTGAGTGTTGGGCAATCCCAGCGACCGTACTTCAACCACTCATAGACTGCTGAATGTTCAAACTGCGTTCAAAGAAGTCCAATGCTGAGCTGTAACCAATCTCACTGCTTCTGTACCCCGCTTCCGACTCCTGTACGTCACTTTACCTGTTTTTGCTTATAAACGTGTTCTGACCAGCAGGCACTCCTGGAGTCTCGGTGAATTTCCTGTGATTCTGGGACTGTCCGATTCGCAAATCATTCATTACTCACTTAACTTCTTAAATTAAACTCGGCTGAAGTTTTTCTCTTATTACTGCCCTAAAAATTATAACTGAGAAAATTATGACGGTGAAAGAGATCTGACCTAACTGACTCCATCTTGCTTCTAACCTCCAAGCTGTCCTTGTTCATTCCTGGGTGTAGGCAGAACTCACTTTGGGAGGAACTTAGTCTATAGCTTAACTTTGAAACAAGGACTGTGACAGCCCTTCCTCAAACAAACCCCCTTCCTGCCGGAGGACTAGACTGCCTTTGCAGGACTGACAAATTAGTCACGAGATTCAAAATTCAAAATTATCGTTTGAACAAAACAAGAAAACAATTCCCTACACCATTAAAGCCATTTACAATATACATTATAGTATGTAATGAGAGGATAATATTTTCTCTTATAAATGTACTATAATTTGTTAATTTATTTCTTTATTTTTTTAAAAAAAAATTTATCCATAAAAAGGAGGATCTTGCTATGTTTCTCAGGCTGGCCTCAGACTCCTGGGCACAAACGATCCTCTTGCCTTCCCCTCCACCTCCTCAGTGGCTAGAACGACAGTCTTGTGTCACCATGCTGGGCTATTTCTCTATTTTTGTACATTAGACCAATGCTGATACTTCACTAAAACACATAATGCCAAGGTGAATACTTTTGTACATAAATCTTTTTTTCTATTCTCATTTTTTAATTGTTGATAATGAAAACACTGAAGGAAAATCTATTCATATTTTAAGATAGATAAATATTACAACTTTTCTCAGAAAGTTTACACACCAATAATAGTGAATGTTAGACATATACCATTGTATTACTCTTGGCACTGGGAATTATACATTTTGTATTCATCTTTAATAGTTTCATTGGGGAAAATGACATCTCAATTTAATTTGTATATCTTTGATTTCTTAGTGAAATTACATGTTTTTCACAAATAAGTTTAAGAATTCGTGATTAAAATTTTCCTAGGAAAATATTCATCTCAATTCTCAGTCACCCTTTAAAGTTTCAAGTTGTGCTTTTTCAATTTTGTAATTCCTCTCCCGGGTCAGGTCTCACAGGGCACCTATCTCTGCATATAGTGGGTGCTCAATATATCAATGTGAGCGTCTTATTGCATTTCACCACACTGCCATGTATGGACCTGTGAGACCTTCGCTTGTAGGAAATTTCCCTTTAAAAATGCATCTGAAGACTACAATGAAATGGGGAAAAACATAGTTTTGGTTGAGAAAGAATGTAAGGATTTCTCTAAATGTTTAATTAATCATTTTGGGATGAGTATATTTCTTGTCAGATTAGCAGCACATAAGAACTGGAGGCTCAAGTGTATTCTATTCACAGAGAAGTGGATAGATTCCATACATAGTCAATAAAAAGCAAGAGGCTTATGTAAAACAAGGCTAAGAAATTGCAGTTACCTTCCCACCAAGAGAAATTATTTCAAAAGCAACATCACATAATCGCAATTACAGTAAAATGGAATCTTGTTATGTTCTCTTGCTTTATTCTGAATTAAAACTTCCTTAAATTCACTAAAATTCTAATCATGTTTTAAGGAAGTTGAGCAAATCCTGCAAATATATACATCTGCCATTTTTTTCTTTTACTTTTTAGTATTCATTAGCAAGAAAATTTTGCCTAAGACAAAGACATGAAAGCGTACAATGTTCAAATTACGTAAATGAAATTAAGTAAATTCAAATTAAGTAAATGAAAACAAATCTAACATTTCACTTTTGTTAATTTGGGGAGGGCATAATTTGACATTGGCATAAGCAGTAATGTTTATAAACAGTTTATGGAGATGGGGAAAGAGAAGAGGATGAATGTATATTATATGAGTGAGGTTTGATGTACACCAGTCCTCATTTTCATATGAGGAAACCGAGATTGCACATTTTAGAAAACTTGCACAAGATCACACCACTAGTAAATGTCAGATTCATAACCCAAATCTACTTCTGCCTGGCACCAAAGTTCACGTTTTCACTTTTGGCATACTTGATGTTGTTATAAGTCCTTTAGAAACAGTAATGCATTTAATTCTCTTAATAATTCTGTCAGGCCTCTGAGTCCAAGCCAAGCCATCGCATCCCCTGTGACTTGCACGTATACGCCCAGATGGCCTGAAGTAACTGAAGAATCTCGAAAGAAGTGAATATGCCCTGCCCACCTTAACTGATGACATTCTACTACAGAAGAAGTGAAAATGGCCAGTCCTTGCCTTAAGTGATGACATTACCTTGTGAAAGTCCTTTTCCTGGCTCATCCTGGCTCAAAAAGCGCCCCCACTGAGCACCTTGTGACCCCCACTCCTGCCCACCAGAGAACAAACTTCTTTTGACTGTAATTTTCCTTTACCTGCCCAAATCTTATAAAACGGCCCCACCCCTATCTCCCTTCACTGACTCTCTTTTCAGACTCAGCCCGCCTGCACCCAGGTGAAATAAACAGCCATGTTGCTCACACAAAGCCTGTTTGGTGGTCTTTTCACACGGACGCGCGTGAAATTTGGTGCTGTGACTCGGATCGGGGGACTTCCCTTGGGAGATCAATCCCCCGTCCTCCTGTTCTTTGCTCCGTGAGAAAGATCCACCTACGACCTCGGATTCCTCAGACCGACTAGCCCAAGAAACATCTCACCAACTTCAAATCCAGTAAGTGGCCTCTTTTTACTCTCTTCTCCAACCTCCCTCACTATCCCTCAACCTCTTTCTCCTTTCAATCTTGGCGCCACACTTCAATCTCTCCCTTCTTTTAATTTCAATTCCTTTCATTTTCTGGTAGAGACAAAGGAGACATGTTTTATCCACGGACCCAAAACTCCGGCGCTGGTCACGGACTGGGAATGCAGCCTTCCCTTGGTGTTTAATCATTGCAGGGACGCCTCTCTGTTTATTCACCCACGTTTCAGAGGTGTCAGACCACGCAGGGACGCCTGCCTTGGTCCTTCACCCTTAGCGGCAAGTCCTGCTTTTCTGGGGAAGTACCCCAACCCCTTCTCTCCTTGTCTCTACCCCTTCTCTGCTTTTCTGGAAGGCAGGAACCCCCCACCCCTTCTCCGTGTCTCTACTCTTTTCTCTGGGCTTGCCTCCTTCAGTATGGGCAAGCTTCCACCTTCCATTCCTCCTTCTCCCTTAGCCTGTGTTCTTAAGAACTTAAAACCTCTTCAACTCTCACCTGACCTAAAATCTAAGCGTCTTATTTTCTTCTGCAATGCCGCTTGACCCCAATACAAACTCGACAGTAGTTCCAAATAGCAGGAAAACAGCACTTTCAATTTTTCCATCCTACAAGAGCTAAATAATTCTTGTCATAAAGTGGGCAAATGGTCTGAGGTGCCTGACATCCAGGCATTCTTTTACACATCAGTCCCTTCCTAGTCTCTGTGCCCAGTGCAACTCATCCCAAATTTTCCTTCTTTCCCTCCCGCCTGTCCCCTCAGTCCCAACCCTAAGCGTCTCTGAGTCTTTCTAATCTTCCTTTTCTACAGACCCATCTGACCTCTCCCCCTCCTCGCCAGGCCGGGCTAGGTCCCAGTTCTTCCTCAGCCTCTGCTCCTCCACTCTATAATCCTTTTATCACCTCCCCGCCTCACACCTGGTCCGGCTTACAGTTTCGTTCCGTGACTAGCCCTCCCCCACCTGCCCAGCAATTTACTCTTAAAAAGGTGGCTGGAGCTAAAGGCATAGTCAAGGTTAATGCTCCTTTTTCTTTATCCCAAATCAGATAGCATTTAGACTCTTTTTCATCACATATAAAAATCCAGCCCAGTTCATGACTCCTTTGGCAGCAACCCTGAGACACTTTACAGCCCTAGACCCTAAAAGGTCAAAAGGCCGTCTTATTCTCAAAATATATTTTATTACCCAATCTGCTCCTGACATTAAATAAAACTCCAAAAATTAAATTCCGGCCCTCAAACCCCACAACAGGATTTAATTAACCTCGCCTTCAAGGTGTACAATAATAGAAAAAAGTTGCAATTCCTTGTCTCCACTGTGAGACAAACCCCAGCCACATCTCCAGCACACAAGAACTTCCAAAGGCCTGAACCGCAGTGGCCAGGCATTCCTCCAGAACCTCCTCCCCCAGGAGCTTGCTACAAGTGCCAGAAATGTGGCCACCAGGCCAAGGAGTGCCTGCAGCCCTGGATTCCTCCTAAGCCGTGTCCCATCTGTGCGGGACCCCACTGGAAAACGGACTGTTCAACTCACCTGGCAGCCACTCCCAGAGCCCCTGGAACTCTGGCCCAAGGCTCTCTGACTGCTTCCCAGATCTTCTTGGCTTAGCAGCTGAAGACAGACGCTGCCCAATCGCCTCGGAAGCCGCTTAGACCATCACGGACGCCGAGCTTTGCGTAACTCTCACAGTGGAAAGTAAGTCCATCCCCTTCTTAATGAATACGGAGGCTACCCACTCCACATTACCTTATTTTCAAGGGCCTGTTTCCTTTGCCTCCGTAACCGTTGTGGGTATTGACAGCCAGGCTTCTAAACCTCTTAAAACTCCCCAACTCTAGTGGCAACTTAGACAATACTCTTTTAAGCACTCCTTTTAGTTATCTCCACCTGCCCAGTTCCTTTATTAGGCCGAGACACTTGAACTAAATTATCTGCTTCCCTGACTATTCCTGGATTACAGCTACATCTCATTGCTGCCCTTCTTCCCAATCCAAAGCCTCCTTTGCGTCCTCCTCTTGTATTCCCCCGCCTTAACCCACAAGTATAAGATACCTCTACTCCCTCCTTGGTGACCGATCATGCATCCCTTACCATCTCATTAGAACCTAATCACCCTTACCCCGCTCATTGCCAATATCCCATCCCACACCATGCTTTGAAAGGGTTAAAGCCTGTTATCAGACCCCTCCTACAGCATGGCCTTTTAAAGCCTATAAACTCTCCTTACAATTCCCCCATTTTACCAGTCCTAAAACCAGGCAAGCCTTATAAGTTAGTTCAGGATCTGTGCCTTATCAACCAAATTGTTTTGCCTATCCACCCCATGGTGCCAAACCCATATACTCTCCTATCCTCAATACCTCCCTCCACAATCCATTATTCCGTTCTGGATCTCAAACATGCTTTCTTTACTATTCCTTTGCACCCTTCATCCCAGCCTCTCTTCGCTTTCACTTGGACTGACCCTGACACCCATCAGGCTCAGCAAATTACCTGGGCTGTACTGCCGCAAAGCTTCACAGACAGCCCCCATTACTTCAGTCAAGCCCAAATTTCATCCTCATCTGTTACCTATCTCGGCATAATTCTCATAAAAACACACGTGCTTTCCCTGCTGATCGTGTCCCATTAATCTCCCAAACCTCAATCCCTTACAAAACAACAACTCCTTTCCTTCCTAGGCATGGTTAGTGTGGTCAGAATTCTTACACAAGAGCCAGGACTGCACCCTATAGCCTTTCTGTGCAAACAACTTGACCTTACTGTTTTAGCCTAGCCATCAAGTCTCCGTGCAGAAGCTGCTGCCGCCCTAATACTTTTAGAGGCCCTCAAAATCACAAACTGTGCTCAACTTACTCTCTACATTTCTCATAACTTCCAAAATCTATTTTCTTCCTCATACCTGATACATATACTTTCTGCTCCCTGGTTTCTTCAGCTGTACTCACTGTTAAGTCCCACAATTACCATTGTTCCTGGCCTGGACTTCAATCCGGCCTCCCACATTATTCCTGATACCACACCTGACCCCCATGACTTTATCTCTCTGATCCACCTGACATTCACTCCATTTCCCCATATTTCATTCTTTCCTGTTCCTCACCCTGATCATGCTTGATTTATTGATGGCAGTTCCACCAGGCCTAATCGCCACACACCAGCAAAGTCAGGCTTTGCTATAGTACAAGCCACTAGCCCATCTCTTAGAACCTCTCATTTTCTTTCAATCATGGAAATCTGTCCTCAAGGAAATAACTTCTCAGTGTTCCATCTGCTATTCTACTACTCCTCAGGGATTATTCAGGCCCCCTCCCTTCCCTACACATCAAGCTTGAAGATTTGCCCGCACCCAGGACTGGCAAATTAGCTTTACTCAATATGCCCCGAGTCAGATAACTAAGATACCTCTTAGTCTAAGTAGACACTTTCACTAGATAAGTAGAGGCCTTTCCTATAGGGTCGGAGAAGGCCATCGCAGTCATTTCTTCCCTTCTGTCAGACATAATTCCTCAGTTTAGCCTTCCCACCTCTATACAGTCTGATAATGGACCAACCTTTATTAGTCAAATCAGCCAAGCATTTTTTCAGGCTCTTAGTATTCAGTGACAGACTAATGGTGTATTAAAAACACACCTCACCAAGCTCAGCCACCAACTTAAAAAGGACTGGACAATACTTTTACCACTTTCACTTCTCAGAATTCAGGCCTGTCCTTGGAATGCTACACGGTACAGCCCATTTAAGCTCCTGTATAGATGCTCCTTTTTATTAGGCTCCAATCTCATTCCAGACACCAGACCAACTTAGACTGAATCTCCTTAGGCACTCTCTAATCAGATGTCCTGGGTCCTCCCAATTCTTAGACCTTTTATACCTGTTTTTCTCCTTCTCTTATTCCATTTAGTTTTTCAATTTATACTAAACCGTATCCAGGCCATCACCAATAATTCTACACGACAAGTGTTTCTTTTAACAACCCCACAATATCACCCCCTACCACAAAATATTCCTTCAGCTTAATCTCTCCCACTCTAGGTTCCCACGCCGCCCCTAATCCCACTCGAAGCAGCCCTGAGAAATGTCGCCCATTCTCTCTCCATACCACCCCCCAAGAATTTTCGCCGCCCCAACATTTCAACACTATTTTGTTTTATTTTTCTTATTAATATAAGAAGGCAGGAATATCAGGCCTCTGAGTCCAAGCTAAGCCATCGCATCCCCTATGACTTGCACGTATATGCCCAGATGGCCTGAAGTAACTGAAGAATCACAAAAGAAGTGAATATGCCTTGCCTTGCCTTAACTGATGACATTCCACCACAAAAGAAGTGTAAATGGCCAGTCCTTGCCTTAAGTGATGACATTACCTTGTGAAAGTCCTTTTCCTGGCTCATCCTGGCTCAAAAAGCATCTCTACTGAGCACCTTGCGACCCCTACTCCTGCCCGCCAGAGAACAAACTCCCTTTGACTGTAATTTTCCTTTACCTACCCAAATCCTATAAAACAGCCCCACCCTTACCTCCCTTCACTGACTCTCTTTTTGGACTTAGCCCGCCTGCACCCAGGTGAAATAAACAGCCATGTTGCTCACACAAAGCCCGTTTGGTGGTCTTTTCACATGGACACGCATGAAAAATTCTATATATTGAAAACTGTAATTACCACTGTTTTACAGTGAAGAAGTTTAAAGACTGAGAAGTGAAGAATTTGTCCAGGTTTACGCAGCCAGGAAGTAGCAGAGCTGGAAATTAAACCCAGGCAACTTGAGACTTAAGTCTGTACACTGAAATACAACACTGTGGCATCTCTGACATGCTTTGGAAATAAATGGAATCCATACTGTCTTCAGTGGGAATATGATACTGTAGCCTAGTTTTTACAAGGTAACACTCTCCAGGAAGTAATCAATGTCTATATTATAATAAATATAATAGTATACTTACATGATCAATATTTGTACTATTTCTTGGTTCCCACAGAAATCTAATAGAATAGAAACACCATTTTTTTGTCCTGTCACTAGATTTGTATAAAAATGCTTGTTTGTGGGCAGGGAATAACCTGAAGAAGGCCGGGTGCGGTGGCTCACGCTTGTAATCCCAGCACTTTGGGAGGCCGAGGCGGGCGGATCACAAGGTCAGGAGATTGAAATCACGGTGAAACCCCGTCTCTACTAAAAATACAAAAAAAACATTAGCCGGGTGTGGTGGCGGGCGCCTGTAGTCCCAGCTACTCGGAGAGGCTGAGGCAGGAGAATGGCGTGAACCCAGGAGGCGGAGCTTGCAGTGAGCTGAGATTGCGCCACTGCACTCCAGCCTGGGCAACAGAGCGAGACTCCGTCTCAAAAAAAAAAAAAACAAAAAAACTTTAGAAGAGTTATGAAAAGGAAGGGCACATTTATTGCTGTAGTTTGAAATAAAAGTTTTTTTCACCCAATTTAGATAAAGAGCAAATGGAATTTTATTTGTAGGGGCATATTAACATAGAATTAAAATGACAACTATATAGTTACCTAGTGCTGAATAGCGTCTATATCTGACCTATTTTCTAAAAGATATTTTATGACCCTCTGTGCTTGTATGCACAATACAGAAAATACATTGATGTCTCTAGTTTTGTTTCTGTAGCCCCTACCACTTAGCAGGTATTCTGCAAATACGTGCCTTTGGGATGAAGAAAAATGATTTATGCTAACAGAACTATGATTGAACTCATAATTGAGCCAAATCTCTGTTATGTGAAGTTGCATGCCATTTGATTTGCAAAAGTTGTTCTATCTTACTCTACAGGAAGATCCACTGATGATGTATCATTTTAATTTCTTTCATGAGCAGTCACTGGAAAAAAAGTGGCAAATAACGAGGTTGTTTATTTGTTACAGCAGTGCTCCTCCAAAGTCAAATGAACAAAAGGTAATCTTAATTTCATGAATCAATTATCTTAATAAATACCTACATAATTAACTGAAGAATTCTCTTTGGAAGAACCAATTGAGAAACAATTTCAATGTAAAAAAGAAATGGAAAGAGGAAAACATAGTAATCCTGAGCTAATAACAATATGTCTCAATATCAAATACACAAATTTCCCTAAGAATATGTACAAATATATTAAAAATCACTTAAGCATATATCATATGCAAATAATATCAGATTTGATTCTATTATTTATGCTCATGCAGTGGCCAAATTTAAAGGCACTTAGTCAAATTATATATTTAATACACTTCAAATATTTTCATAAGTCAAATAAATATTAGATGATGCTAACATTAACTTCTTATTTGTACTTGAAATATACATCTACTTGAATTAATTAAGTAATGCTATTTCATAAACATTTTTGGAAATCTAGGTAACACATTTGCCACCAGACATTTATGAATCTTTAGGAAATTTTCTTTGCCCCTTTTGATCAGTTTTCTCATCTGTAAAATAAAAGGTCTAAATTAGATAAATTAGGAGGGCCTTTCTGTGTCATAAAAACTACATCTACCTAAAAATATAACTTTCCTGATAAATTATGAAATAATTTGAAGTAAAAACAAAATAGTTATATTAAGTGACATGGCTATTTGGGTACTAAAGAAAAATAAAAAAGATATTAATAAATTGAAGAGAATTGTGTTTGAATCCTGCTGTAAGTTTTACAACCTCCGTGGCCTTCTCTTTAACCTTTCTGAGTCTCAGATCTCTCATGTGTGAAATGGAAAAGGCAGTAAAATTTTAAATATTTTTTCCCCACTATGTAGCAAGGGTGAATATTCCCTTGGATTGCTTTTTTTTTTCAGTCTTATATTTCACAGGAATTTGGATTAACGTAATGAATTCATAGTATTTAAAGTTGCTTTAGATGTTCAATTAGCTAATTGTACAGGTAATAAACATGGCTTTGTGTTTTATACCTGAAGACTATGTGAACCTGGCAGGTTAAGTACAATGATTTCTCTTCTCCATTTATCAATTCATGCAAAGCTTATGCAATTAGTCCTCATTGCTCTTAAAAACTCACCTATTATTATAAACCTTACTAGGCCAGGCCTAAAATTATTTTTAATATTAGAATCACTAAAAGTCAACAACCTTATGCCTACCTGCTTTTATTTTTTGTATACCAGTAGTAAATATCCAGGTCTTTAAATATGACTTCATTAAAACACATGTACTCCTTTGTAGCTGGGGCAAATGGAAAGAGTCATCAACCCCAGAACTGAATAATTCCCTGAACTGCCAATTTGGATAGAATGGCCATAATAAGGCAGCCCAAGGAATGGGGAGAGTATTCACAAAGGAACACCTCAGCAAGTCATTTTAAACAAAATTTTAGTGTTATTTTAAATTTTAGTGGTTGGTATATAACCCTTTGTAATTAAGTTAACAGACATATAGCACCTGGTTCTTGTAAAATACTTAAAAAGTAGAGGAAGTAACAAAATTCAGTGCATCACGAGTCTTTTAAAAGCTGAGCTTGACAAAAGCTAACCTAAAAGCATCTTATATATAGTCTTTAATAGTTCCCCAACGTTGCAGCAATATGGAAAGGCATATCCAGACTAGAATTTAAAATCATTACTTCTGCGTTATGCTACTTGTACCAGAAAAATGCAATAATGCCACCAAGCAAACAACCCCCAAAACAACTGGAAAAATCCCTCTCAACTTATGACCTGCTAGGGTTACTCTTTATACTAAGCTAGTCTAGCCTTTGGCACAGTATAAGAAATGGATGGTCAAAAGCAAACCTAGATAACGAGGGGTGGTGGGTAAGGGGGTGGGGGGAGTAGCTAATAGTCTACCTCTTGCTCCTAGGACTATTATATGCCTTCAATTAGAAACCATGTACTTTTTTGGCACTCATAATTATTTCATAGCTGTGCTCATAAAGAACTTCCATGCTTTCTTCATAGATGGGGCACTTCCAGGCATATGTTTCCTAATCATCTCTTTGAATACATTTTGATGATCTGAGGCATAACTGGTCTTAGTGGCCATTAGTGAGTTTCAGTTTTGGTTCATAAAGAGAACATCACCTTCAGTACAAAAGAGAAAACTATGGAAATCTGTGATCATGACCACACAACTCCTAATAAAATTAGATCTTTCTGCTATTTTACTAGATGTTATATGGGTATTTCTGCTCTAGAAATTTTTCCTTGACTTGTTTAATAAACCTCGCTACTCTAGAGTTTAATTGTAATGATGCAAAACCAAAACAAAACCCCCAAATACTCCAAATAGTAAAGGTGCTTCATGGTCTTAATTATAAATCATATTTTTCTTCCCCCTTAGCATTTCTCTGACTTGCAAGAATAATCTAATATTCCAGGAATAAAGCCATAGTATAAGACATGTTATATCACTTTGGATATTCATGTTACAGGTTGGCTGGACCAGATACTGGTTGTTGAATTTTCTTTTTTCTTTTTCTACCACACAAAGTAAATGCCCATTAAGCCCTTAGGGCAGAGATTCTTTACATGAGATCCCTGGAAGGGTTTAGTGGGATCTGAGAAACTTTAAGGTTTCAGGCATATTTTTGTCTGAAGAAAGTGGCCATATGTTTTATTGATATTTTAAACAAGATTAAAAACTTTGGTATTGGGATTTCTTGAGAATATTATGCTGTGACTAATATCTCCGGCTTCACAGGTAGCCCTTCCCAACCAAAGTAAGGGATTACTGAGATACTTAAGATACTTGTATTTTTCCATTCTAGTGGCGGGTTGGGATTTCTTGAGAATATTACGCTGTGACTAATATCTCAGGCTTCACAGGTAGCCCTTCCCAACCAAAGTAAGGCATTACTGATGTACTTAAGATACTTGTATTTTTCCATTCTAGTGGCGGGAGGGAAGAGTAGGAGGGAAAGGAAAGAATCCACATAAAGATAAAAACTTGGACTGTCTCTTGGAAGGCTTGGGTTTTCCTTTGAACTAAACCCCTAACAAGCTTCTAAATTTAGACCCATCAATTGACTTCTTTGGCTTATCTCTTAAACTGAGTGTGTTGGACTACATCAGCATTATGCAAAGCTTGTTTATTGAAATCCTGGGGATTCTGGAAAAGTATTTCAGTGACCATCTCAATATGAAAGCCTAGTGCAAAAAAAGTTCGGTTAGCTTGATGCACCTCCTAGCAGGAAAGGTGGATGTGGTGATGGCAGGTGAGTGCATAGATTTCCTTTTCTTTTGAGACTGAGTCTCACTCTGTCACCCAGGCTGGAGTGCAACGGCACAACCTCGGCTCACTGCAACCTCTGCCTCCTGGGTTCAAGCGATTCTCCTGTCTCAGCCTCCCAAGTAGCTGGGATTACAGGTGCCTGACACTACACCCAGCTAATTTTTGTATTTTTGGTAGATACAGGGGTTCACCATGTTGGTCAGGCTGGTCTTGAACTCCCCACCTCAGGTGATCTGCCCACCTCGGCCTCCCAAAGTTCTGGGATCACAGGCATGAGCTACCACGCCCGGCCAGATTTCCATTTTTAAGTGAGAAAATTTAAGCCATGTTAGGTGGTTCTTTTTGATTCCCATGTCATTCCTTTCTTGAGATGTTGAAATTGCTCAACAATTTGAGAACATTTGACAACTGCACTTGAATATCTTATGCTCAACAAAATAAGAACATTTTCTGTATGATACAGTAATTAGTTTATAATTGTTTCCTCTATTGGATTGTACGTAACTCAGAAGAAGGATTCTTTATTGGCCATTTCTAGAACCCTGAAAGTGGTTGCTCTATGGAACGAGAAAGACAAGCAAACAGAAGGTGATGAAAAACAATTTATATACCAGTATAGAAGATGAACTAAATATTCATGAGATAGAAAAGAGATAAGCAGAACTCTCAGGGTTATCATGCAAAATAGTTCATGAAGCAGGATGGGAAGTTTGGGTTAGAGAGACATTTAGGAAGTAGAATGTGTAGGACTTTGTGGCTCTTGATGAGAAATACAAGACGGAGGAGTCTAAAATAACTTTCAGATTTCTACAATAGTCTCATTAACTCGGGGAGAAAATGCAGAAGGAGGAGCAATTTGGAAGGTAATGATTTGGTAAATATTGCTCATGGTACTGTAGCCACCAAGTCATGTGGTGATTTGGGGACTTTGGATATACTTGGTGATTTGAGGTGCAAATATGCATTTATTTCTGTGAGCAGCAGGCGATAAAGTTTGAAAAACATTTATTAAAAAGGTACATATAAAATATTCAAGTGCAGTTGTCAACAAAGTAGTTGTTCTGGATCTAGGATACACATTTAGAAGTCAGTAAAAGACATCCAGCTTCACACACTGATTTGAGAGTTGCCAGGGGCAGGTGTTACTTGAAGGCAGGTGAGTGGGTGAAACTAGGTAAAGGAAAAGTGAGGAAATAAATGCCAGAGAATACCAATATTAAGCAACAGATGGCGTAAAAGAGGTAGAAAAATGAATGAAAAAGGCATACTGAAATCCGAGGGAGAAGACCAAGCTTGTCAGAAACTTAATTGTGTTTGATATTTTGCTTGCTTTCATGCCAAGAAAATTACAAAGATTTGAGCTTTCCCTGTAGGGACTTCTCATGAAGGACCAAAAAGACATTAATCAGAGTAAGAATAAACATAAAAAGCAGAATTGGTATGGTAATTTGGCACAAAGGGAGCGTGAGCTAGATAAAGCACATATTTAGGTAAAGAAGGCAAGGGCGTGAGGTGAAGTGGGAGGTGCTACAAGGGATAACAGAATGAAGTTGTCAGCTCTCCTCTGATCATTGTGAGAACTCTGTTAGGAGAGTTAAAGTATCCTCAGTGATTTACAGAAGAGATATATAAAATCCCTGAAGGAGTTGAGATTGTCTACCCTCCTCTCTGGTGGCACAAAGCATATAAGCATCTAGGGAAATAAATTAGATAAAGTGAGATGATTGATTTTGAAAATGCGAAAAAAATATTAGTAGCACACTTTAAAATATAAAGTACATCCTCAGAAGAGTAGAAGTAGAAGGAAAAAAAGGTTATATTAGAAGGAAAAAAGGTTATATTTTCAAACAAACACTTCCATTTATATCAATTGAACAGCTCTATACTGTAAAATAGATACAGATAGCAACTGGAATGGTCTAATCAACACCTGAGAAGAAACAAATGAAATAAATGAGCCACTGGTGTGCAGAAGGGAGATTACATTTACATGTGTCTTATGAACCTGAAAACTGGAAGAGAACTGCAAACTCAGAGAAAAGAAAACTTTGCTTGCCCAAACAGGAATCTTATTTTGCCAGATATATTGACTGAGCTGAATCTAATAAGTTTTTGTGTCAATGCAAAATAAACCCCAAACCTAACCTAGGAATCTTTCATTCTAAAGATGATTAGCTCAGAGAACCATGTTGATTGTGAAATAGATGATTTGATTTGTGAGAAATATACAACACCCATTTACTATATAAAATAAAGTGTGCATTGATTTGTGGCGGGGACAAAAGTTTAGAAAACTTACGTTTAGTTTCTAACGTTTCTAACCAAGATTAACATTTGCCTACCAAATATCTATATAAAGTAAAAAATAAACTCTTAATTCTAGAACTATTTTGTTAGTTGAAGTATTTGCAAAATAAAATTAGGAAAATAATATACAACATGCTTTTACTATAACTAAGAGGTTTCAGGTAAAATAAATGTTTGTGGAATAAATTAACATACCATAAAATCACAGACTGCATGATTGTTTATAGTATATACATGCAATAACTCATTAATAGAAACACTCATGATTTAAGTTATTTGAATGCTCACAGCTACTTATCTCAAAATACTCAAAGATTCAGGGCTATGTAATTTCCCACTGAAGCTGGTTGAATAGATTCCCCCCAAAATTTATATCTGCAAGGAAACTCAGAATGTAAACTTATTTGTAAATAGGATCTTCTCAGATATTAGTGAAATTAAGATGGAATTACACTGGATTAGACGAGGGCCGAAATCTAATGACAGATGTCTTTATAAAATGAAAAACAAAACAAAAAACATGAGCAACATTCAGATCCAACACAGAGACACAGAGACGTCCATGTGATAATGGAGGAAGAGATTGGAATAACGCAACTACACGTCAAGGAACAGCAGAGATTACTGGAAGCCACCCAAAGCTATGAAGAAGCAAGAAAGCATTCTTTCCTAGAAGCTTAAAAGGGTGCGGCTGGGCGCGGTGGCTCAAGCCTGTAATCCCAGCACTTCGGGAGGCCGAGGCGGGCGGATCACGAGGTCAGGAGATCGAGACCACAGTGAAACCCCGTCTCTACTAAAAATACAAAAAATTAGCCGGGCGTGGTGGCGGGCGCCTGTAGTCCCAGCAATTTGGAGAGGCTGAGGCAGGAGAATGGCGTGAACCCGGGAGGCGGAGCTTGCAGTGAGCCGAGATTGCGCCACTGCACTCCAGCCAGGGGGACAGAGAAAGGCTCCGTCTCAAAAAAAAAAAAAAAAAAAAAAAAGGTGCATGGCCCTGCAAGCAACTTTACTTTGGACTTTAGCCTCAGAACTTGAGAGAATAAATTTTTCTTGTTTAAGCAACCCAATTTGTTACAGCAGCCCTAGGAAACTCATATGCCTCACTATTTAGAAAAAAAAAAAAGTTAATGTATGTTTATTTAAGTACAATTTATCTAAGAATCTGGCTCTTAATAAACTTATTGTTCATGATGCCAAAAATTGAGTGCTCAAGGTCACCTGGTAAGTCTGTGTCATAACTGGAACCTGAGACCAAGACCTATTTGGAGTCTTTGCTGTAGTCATTGTCTTCAGATGCCTCTAACTTTCTGAGGATAATTCTATAGAAAAATGACTCGTGTAAATTTTGCTGTCAGTCAGTAGAAGCTGGCAAAGTGCTGGTGCTGATGGTTTTTGTGATTAGAATGCAGGGCAAACAGCCTTACACTCTGGCTTATAAAACAAGCTAAAGTGTCGCCTGCTTCCTCACCTCATCATTTCTAGAATGGTACTTATCTTTCAAGCCACAAAACAGTGCTGTTGCCAAGGCCATAAAAAGTATTATATGGTTCTGCCTGCCATCTTTTCAAGGTGGGCTGGCAAAACAGAGGACCACAGACAGAAAAATGGAGTAATAAAGTTTAAATAGTAGGCAATAATATTAATCTGCTGGGCTGCAGTGCCGATTAAGAGATTGAACCAACTCCCTGCAGTTCTAATTGGATTTTCCTGTGTTTTCTTCAACCCTTAGGGCTTTACCCTGATAAATCCTCTTTTTTCTTGCCATTTATTCTCCATGAATGACTCTATGTAATGGAATTATCTGTAAAAACACACAAATGCTTGTATTGCCATAGAATTCCTTTTGTGGCTCTCTTTGCAGATTGCAGACATGTTGCTTTCTAAAAGGCAAGTAATTAATACACTGAATTGCTGGGCTAATCGCTGTCTACATATTTCATATGCATAACAAGATATAAGGCTATAATTCAGGTACAGGGAAAGCACAACCATGTGTAAGTAATGCCCTAGAAAACTATATTATGTTAGGATTCAAAAAATGGATCTACACACTGTTCTGCATAATGTCTGAGGTAATCAATGTAAAAATGAAAGAGGAATAAAGTTTTATATATGCACACATCAAGTGTATTTCTCAAATATGTAAGGTAATTTTCACATGCTCAGTTCACTATTGTTTTTGAAATAATGTCGTCTTGGTCTAAAATTGTCTTCAAGTATGTGTGTGTAGCCAAAGAATATCTTTGTCAGGAAATGTTGCACATAAGGATGTAATTGCTGTTTATGATTCCAATAACAACCATGTTAGCTCTAGTTATAAAATATTAATTATATATCTCTCGGCCTATACCAGAGTGTATGAAACAGTCCTAATAGGTTCACTTCTGCAGGAGATCTCCATAGTGATTTAGAACCAAAATTTTGATTTTATTGGTCCACTCAGTTTGTCTGATTTCATCACAGAACTAGTGATTCTGCCACTTTCCTTTGTTATGTTTTTAGTTTTGACTTTGTCTAGTGCCATCCTTGAAACTACCTAGATTTTTCTACCAGAATCTGCTCACACAATCCCAAACTCATCCAGGTGCTCAAACTTTCTGCTTTGGACTCTCAGGGCAAGGTCTCTGTTTTCCAGTTAGTGTTGTCTCTCTCTTTAGACTTTGTGGACACTTTTGTCCTGATTGCCCGAGCCTTACATCGCCTCCCTGCCTGGTCCCTTCCCACTACAGTCTTCATTATATTCTCTAACTTATTTTTTCTGCTGCCTTCCCAACAGCTTCTCTCTGTCTGACACCTGCTGGCTGCTCTTCTGTACTAATGCTGACATCTGGAAAAACTGAACTGCAGCCAGCAATCTTGCTTATTTTCTGATGTATTTTCTGGTGTATCTTGCTTCTATTTCCTATTTTACTTGAACCAAACATTCCCTGACCACTTTGGTCTTTGGTCTTTGCTTTCAGCTGTAACTAGTGATTTCTAACCACTCACATCAATGAACGTTGATGGAACATCTGATTTGTGCCAAGGCATTGGACTGTTGGGGATACAACAGTGAACACACACCAACCTGCTTTCAAGGAACTGATTATCTGTCCAGGGATAGATCTATTTTGTTGTACTCCTACTGTGTACCAAGCAGTTTACACTTAAGTCTCATTGCTGCAGTTCTCTAAGCTTAGCAGGTAATCATCTGAAATGTATGCTAATATGTCAGAGTTCTAGGCCTCATTCCAGATTTATCCATCAGATCTTTAGCTCTGGTGTCTAGTAATCTGCCTTAGCAAGCAACCCCTGTGATTATGTCATTGACAGCCTGAGGACCACATCTTGAGGAATACTGTCTAACAACAGCTCAATGGAGCAGATGTAATAAACCACAATTTCCAGATTAAGATACTGAGGACTGGAAAGTTATGTAACTTCCCCAAGTGAAGAGTGGAAGAAGCAGGATCCAATCCCAGTCTATGTGCTTGAAAATCCTTGCCATCCCCACTTTACTGCTTCAGAGAACCTTTTAGCTGTATCTTCCATGGATTCCTGGTTCCTATGCCAGGGTGGTCTCCCAGATAAACTGTACATACTTATGGCACTAGCTGGTGCTATTGACATCATTTGCCAGAATTTCAGAAAATAGGAAACCATTTTTTGGATATCTTGACAAGTTGCCTGAAATATACTTGGGTATTTTGTCCCTTTTTTAAAATGAGGGAAGATTGAATATGAACAAATATGGTAGAAAATGATCTAGGTCATAATGAATCACCAGCTGAACATAAACCAGGACTGTTCTGTCAGAACTAGAGCATCATCCCAATCTCAATAAATGGCAATAACGGCCCGGAGGCAATCCTCCCACTTTGGGAAACTCAAGAAATGCTCCCAAACAATAGAAAATGGGCTACTGTCAGCTGGATCCCTGAACAGAGTGGGAAACATGGAGAATGTCAAGAGCCAAGAAAGCAAAATTACAATGAAGCTCATGAGGGGAAAGATAGCTTGATAAATATAGCTTACTTATCTGACATGAGGCTCAACAAACAAGGCCTCAATCATGCTGTCCTGATGCAATTTTCCAGAAAGGGGTCTCATTTTAAGGGTCACTTTAGCCATCATCTAAGAGAGTCCCAAAGAAGAGGATTCCTTGTCTTGAAGGGGGTCTGCTGCACGGACCTTAACTATAATACCATTATGAGGTGAGGTTCTCAAGGTTGTAAGAGCTATTTATTGAAAAAGCAACTATCAGTTTGTGCTGAGAAGCAAAGAATAAGAATATTCACGGTGGGAAAGATATTGGGTAAATCAAGAAATATTTATGACTGAGTGAAGTAAGGTATCATTTTACTTCAACCCTTTCTGATAATCTCCTTCCAATTCCTTAACCCCACTGAAGAAGAGATGATGCAGCAATACTGAAAAAAAAAAAATTGTACTGGGAACATTTTTATTGTCTGCCTTAAATCCTCCCTACTGCAATTTTACCGTATTACTCTTGGGAAGGTAAAGGGTAGTCGATGAATGGTATTAGTCATAGTTTTCTTAGTAAGCTATAATCCCCTGGTGGCAGATTCTATTACCATGAATACTTTCATTTTAACCTTGCTTGATTATTTAAAGGGAACTTAAGTGGTATGGATTCAACTTGTCTAAAGCATTAATTTTTCCCATGAAAAAGCTGGTATAAGCCATAAAAGAGCTGTGAGTGGGCCAAAGACAATTTTCCGAGGAAATTATTCATTGACTTAATTTACTTTAAATTGCAAAACTCTATTTCTAAAGTTCATTTATTTTCTGGCTCAGGCAAACTTATGAATTAGGTGAAGTTTGTCTTCTTTATCCCCCTCAGTACTTTTTCTGGCATATTCTTTTGGTGCTTCCCTCCAATGCCTGATGTATGTATATAGTCCCCTATTTGAACAAGGATTGTCTGTCGTTACACCTTACTTGAGCCTGCCATATTGACTTCATTCTAGATGCCTTTATCCTACTCTTTCTCTCTCATCCTGCCCCTACACTTCATAAAAACTGTTTCTCTCCAAAAGATAAGTTGAAGTTTTAACACTCATGTTATGGACTGAATTTCATGTCCCCCCCAAAGTGGAGCTTTTGGGGGGTAATTATGTCATGAAAGTGGGCCTTCGTGAAGGGGATTAGAGTCTTATAAAAGGGATCCCACAGAGAGGTCTCATGGGATTTTTGTGCCGTGTGAGGATACAGTAAGTCAGCAGTCTGCAACCTGACAGAGGGCTCTCACCAGAACCCGATCATGTTGGTACCCTTATCTTGGACTTTCAGTCTCTAGAACTGTGAGAAATAAATATCTGTCGTTTACGAGCTGCCCAGTCTATAGTATTTTGTTAGGGCAGGCTGGCTGACTAGGACAGCCCATTACTGTAGATTATGTTTTCATTTGGAAATAGGGTCTTTGCAGATGCAATCAGTTAACATGAGATCAGACTGGATTAGAATGGGCAATAAATGTAGGATGACAATGTAGCATGTGGTCCTTATAAAAAGAGAATATTTACTGATACATAAGGGAAGAACCCCATGTGACATCAGAGGCAGAGATTGGAGTTATGCTGTTACAAGCTGAAAACGACTTGCAACTACCAGAACCGGAAAAGGGAAGAAAGATCCTTATCTAGGGGTTTTGGAAGAAACATGACCTGTCAATACCTTATTTTTAGATTTCTAACTTCTAGAACTATGATATATGAAATTTTCATTGTTTTAAGCAGCAAAGTTTGTGGTACTTTGTTGCAGCAGCCCTAGGAAACTAGTATAAAGACTAACTTGTTAAAATGTTTTTTTCTGAATAACTTACATATGTCTATTATAATAAGGCGTTCAGTAGACAATGACATTGCAGAAGCAGTACCACTAATGATGTGACTCAGGTAACTGACAGGTCAATGGGAAAGGTGTTTTGAGATGGAAAGGGATCTGGGGCAGTCATCAATTTCACATAACAGGTCCTGATTCCAGGGTTTTCTCTGAGCTGACCTAGCATTACAACCTGAACATCTAAACTATCCTGTTTGGAACTTCACTTCCTAAGTAATGCAAAGACAGGAAGGAACATGGCAAAGGAGGTAGTTATTGGTTGAGAGTCTAGGGTATCTCTCACTCTGGTAGATACTTGCTCTTGTCCTGCAATTTTGCTCCTCATACAGTCTTTCCTATTTCAGAAAGGGGCACATCTATCTACTCAGTTGCCCAAGACTAACACAACTGAAAGATGGGAAGAATTGATTTTCTTCCCCTTGAATCTTCAGCACCTTGCATAGTTGATGGTACATAGTATGTGTTCAAAAGCTATTTGAAAGAAAGAATGAAATAATAGTTGATCCATAAAGCCTGAACTGGCTTATCCTCATGACAAGAAGTCACCATATGTTGTAATTTCGTGGGTTCTTTTCTGGGGAGTCCTATGTCCCTCTACTTGTCTCTCTCACACAGTCTGTGAAGCCTTCTTTGTTTTGTTTTGTTTTTTTTTTTGAGACGGAGTCTCGCTCTGTCGCCCAGGCTGGAGTGCAGTGGCGCAATCTCGGCTCACTGCAAGCTCCGCCTCCCGGGTTCACGCCATTCTCCTGCCTCAGCCTCTCCGAGTAGCTGGGACTACAGGCGCCCGCCAACACGCCCGGCTAATTTTTTTGTAGTTTTAATAGAGACGGGGTTTCACCGTGGTCTCGATCTCCTGACCTCGTGATCCGCCCGCCTCGGCCTCCCAAAGTGCTGGGATTACAAGAGTGAGCCACCGCGCCCGGCCGCCTTCTTTGTTCTTACAATGAAAACCCATTTGTGAGGACAAGATGTACAGAGGGTGGTGCTAAAGAGTCAGTGGGAGGAGTCCAGATCCTGGCCTCAGGTTAGCTACTAATGCAACACCCAAATTTGTAAAGCACACAGTTTAACAGGAATTATTAAAGAACACAGTAGTGCAATTGAAAGTGGATTGGAAATCCAGTAAAATTGGATTTCTAATCTCTGTACTGCCAATAAGCTACCCCTTGGGTTGTCATGAATCTCCTTTGGGTCACATTTTCCTCCTCTGAATATTAAGAAGATTTGACTGTTGAAGAAGGAGCAAGTATAAAGCCATTTGGCTCTGTGGGGAGAGGAGGTTTAGGAGGTAAAAGGAATGGAGAGAGGAAGGTTGTCCCACTGGGAGGCTGCAGTAGAAAAGATAAAATCACCATTTTATTTGGAGCCAGTGACGAGTGTAGAAATAGTTTTCTCTTACTGTCCTCAAATATATTCATTGGCAACACACTGCCCTTCTGTTAGATTTCCACAGTTTTCTGCGACCTACATTTGCTGTGATGTTTTACTGACTCGTTCATTTGAATTAGCTGCTTTTTTTTGCATGCCTCCAAATGCCATTATGAATCACTGAAGCTCAAGACCATCTATTACAGTTACAAGGCATATAAAAGATGACAATCATCACTCGAATATCTTCTCTCCGCCTGAAACAAAATTTTCTCAGTACAAAATAAACACTTTCCCTCCTGCTGGATTAGTTAAGATTTATGCTCCTAATATGCAAATAGTCCCTAAAGTTTCAGATGAAGGGAAGCATTCAGTGTCTCAGCTCAATAATAGGCAGGAGGTATAAATTTAAATAGATATTCCTGCTTTGAGGCTTACCCACAGGCTTTTGAAAGTGTCACATTTTTGTTAGTGAGACAGCAAGTGGCACTCTGTGTGCTCAAATATTTCTCCAAGAAGTTCTCAATTTATGTCTTGAGCATACCAGAGGCCTATATGATAGCAGTTAAATCTAAACACCATTTGTGTCTTAGACTAAATATAAATTGCAGTATAAGATTATTGAATTTCTGAACTGAATGAAACCCAAGAAATAATTAAGTCAGAGGTGATGATCTGAAACTCAAAGTTTAGGTAACCCAACCGAGAAAAACTCCTGGTTAATAGTAGGTGGACTTGATATTCAGAAATTTTGACTTTAATTTGAGTTCCCTGTCAGTTCCCTGACAGTTTCTAATTATTTAAATAATTAAATAAGTGTGGCAGAAACTGTTCATTGCCACTGAATACCCATTTTTCCCTTCTTTTACAGATTTTATTCTGGGTAGCAATGATGTAACTAACCAAAAAAAAAATTACATTGCTTCAGGTAAATTTTAGACAATAACATGTAGGTGTAAGTTTTTGGTGGAATGTCCTAAGAACCAGCATCTTGGACAATAAGATGGCCTTGAAGAAGAAACTCAGGGTAGGATTATGGAATGCTGGGTCCCTAATGACCACCAATTCACCCTACTGACCATTTGTGAACTCCTTTTACTTTAGACACTATGATTAGCTATTTTAAAAGCCACTTTTATTTTCAGCTTTCTATACTATAATGTGGAGAATTTTAACTGCACACAGATTATTGCTGTAGTTAAAAACAAACAAACAAAGCTCAGAAGTCTTTCTAAAAACGAAGTAACTGAATGTTTTGGTACCTACCATCATGGATAAAAGGTACCAAAAGGACTTGTGAATATGGGTCCATTCTTAAAGGCATAAGCATTATTTCAGAAGACAACACTTAAATATGTGTCTATAAATAGGTAAAGTACTTATTAACATATTTAATAGGGAACACTGTTGTTGCATGAGCAAAGAAGGCTAAGAATTCACTAGTAATTGCTTCTATTAGGTAGTTTCACTGTAATTTACTAAGCATTTCAGATAAGCTAATGAAAATCCAGGAAAATGACTGAATAATTCAGAAACTCAATACATGGCAAATATAATTCTGAAGAAACGATAAAAATAGTGGAAAAATTTAAATTCTGAGAACATAACGGGTATTGCTTAATTTCATTTCTGATAATCTCTGATTTGTGTTGCAAAATTGCAACACAATTTATAGTATTGGCTGTAGTTTTGTATCTTTTAAAATTCCAGACATTAAAAAGATACAAAACTACAGCTAATACCCTCAGAGTAACATCAAAAAAACCCTTATAGTAAGTCAAAATTATTTGAGTAACATTGTCCTAAGTGATTTATTTTTAAAATGCTAAAAAAGCATGTCACATATATTATTATGTTAATATTTGGGAGAAAAAAGCCCTTTAAGGCAAATAATTATAAATTAAATTTGGTAAAACAGCATCACGAAACCAGTGTTTTATCCCTAATCTTAAATCCAAGGAAGACAAACACTATAAATCATCATCTACAAATGTAATAGTTTTCAAAAGTAAATTATAACGTTAAAATAATTCAGTAATTTAAATTTTACTTTTAATCTAGTAATTTTTTCAGAATTTATTCTAAAATATTAAGAAAAATTATTCAAAACTTGGAAAGCAAGGGAATGTATGCAGTTCTTTTCAATGTAATTGTTTGTACAGGTTCTTCTATGGATTAAAAAATTCTCTAAAAGAATGCAAAGTGCAGACACTGTAATGCTACATTTTAACTAGTAGATTTCTGCCTAGTAGAAAAGAATAACCCAAAAGGTTATTGTTTTATTATCACATGGGACATTAAACAGTTTTGCTTCTTATTACTTATTATTACTTATTGCTATTATTATTTCAACATTGTTTGTTTGATAGATTATACATCTCTGTTCCTCATATATTCCTTTGAACCAGTCTTAGAATCATGGTTTCTTTAATAATTATAAGTTGAATGAAATATTTGACATGTGTTTATCTTAAATTTCAAGGAAAGTCTTATTTTTAATTTTCAGAAAATTATACTCTAACAAAACGATTGACTATGGATATGGACAACTATTACAGGAGAATTTATTAGCACCCGAAATTGCACAACACAAATGGTACCGTATGCTCCAAAATTTAAACCATAGTTATTTTGAAAGAGGGAAACATAGCAATTATTTTCATAATGGTTCTTGTGATAGGCAGAACAAAGGCCTCTGATGATGTCCACATCCTAATCCTCAGAGTTTGTGAATATGCTACCGTATGTGGCAAAGGAGAGTTAAAGTTGCTTATAGAATTAAGATGGTTAATTAACTGACTTTTAAATAAGGATAGTATCCTGGATTATCCAGGTGGGTCTAATGTAATCACAGGGGCCTTTAAGTGTCAAAGAGAAAGGCAGAAGAGAAAGTCAGAGCAGTATGATCTGAAAAAGACCTGACCAGCCTTGCAGCATTTAAAGATGGAAGAAGAGGTCATAAGCCAAGGATTGTAGGTAGCTCCTAGAAGATGCAGGAGGCAAAGAAATGGATTCCCCTTCAGGAGGGAACACAGCTCTGCTGACGCCTCATTTTAATCTAATGGAACCAGTGTCAGACTTCTGACATGTGCAATTGTAATAAAATAACTTTGTGTTGTTTTAATCCATTATATTTGCCGTAACTTACTGTAGCAGCTATAGAAAACTAATAAACATCTCTGTATGTTGATAATGACAGGGATACATTCTGAGAGATGCATCCTTGGGTGATTTCATCATTGTGCAAACATCATGGGATACACTTACACAAACCTAAATGATACAGCCTAGCATGTTACTGTACTGAATACTGCAGGAAACTGCAACACAATGGCAAGTATTTGTGTATCTAAACGTATAAAAGGTACAGTAAAAAGAATGTATTATAATCTTATGGGACCATCTTCATATACAGGGTCTGTCCTGTTGCTCTGGCTTTGATAAAATGTCATTATGTGGCATGTAATTGTATTTTTTTAACTGCTACTTGATATAAAGCTAGGAAGAGAGTACAGTTTAGAGTCCCAAGTACTGAAGGTGAGAGCTGGCAGGGAGAAGAAAAACAGTAGAAAGACATTGGATCTATCTCTGCTCTGCCAATTATTAATAAAGAGACGGAAGATCTTGTTTTCTTTGGGCCTTAAGCTTTTTGCAGCTTTTAAATTCTGTGACATTTCAGGGCCTCAGAAAATCTAGTCATCATGGAAAATATGCAGTCCTGTTCCACCCTCTGCCACCATTGCCAACACCAGTTGCCTCCATTAATCTGACCTACTATACTCTTTGAAGGGCATATTCATTTATTCAACAAATATTTGTTGTATAAATATTGTGTGCCAGATACACCTGAAGGTGCTGGAACTACACCAGTGAATGATATAGACAACGGCCTTCATCCCCTGTATCTTTCACAATGGGAGACACAAATACACTGAGAACAAATAAGAAAGTAAATGTGGTAAATTCAGACAGTGATAAGTGATATGAAGACTTTCAAACAAGGGGATATGACAAAAACTGATGCTCGTGAGTGAGGATGGAGTTGGAGGATATAGATGATGCGAATTTTATGAAAAAGGTGTTTGAACTCAGACTTACATGTTAAGGGGAACCTATAATGTGATGATTTGGGGTAAGAACTTTCCAGGAAAAGGCATCAAAACATCTGTAAGATAAAAATGATCTTGGTGTGCCTAGAAAGAAAGATACTGCCAAGGTGCCCAGGACATTGTGGTCTGGATGAGGATGATAGAAGATGCAGGTAGAAAGGTAAATAGACAGCCGGGCGCAGTGGCTCACGTCTGTAATCCCAGCACTTTGGGAGGCCGAGGCAGGTGGATCACGAGGCTAGGAGTTCGAGACCAGCCTGGCCAACATGGCAAAACCCCGTCCCTACCAAAAATACAAAAATTAGCCGGAGGTGGTGGTGGGCGCCAGTAACCCCAGCTACTTGGAGGCTGAGGCAGGAGAACCGCTTGAACCCAGGAGGTGTAGGTTGCAGTGAGCCGAGATTGCACCACTACACTCCAGTCTGGGTGACAAGAGCAAGACTCCATCTCCAAAAAAAAAAATAAAATAAAGAAAAGAAAAGAAAGGTTGATAGACAACAGGGTAAGCAGTGGGCATGTACCAGTGTGGTGAACAGCATCTTTTCTCAAGTGACAATATAAGTCTACTCCAATAAATACATATTCTCATCTGACCTAACAACTTTGTTAGGCATTTACCTGCAGGAATTTGCTTGCCACTGTGTGATGGAGATACCCACTGGAAAATACGGGATGAATATTATTTTTAGGCTAATGAATACTGACAAACAACAAACCTTGTGATGCTCTATACACTGATCTAAAGTATATATAATGCATAGTGATACAGTACAATAAGAAAGAAGTAGAGTTATACTGCAGTCAGAAGGAAGGATGGAGGTAGGTTTTAACAAATCAAAACAAAAGTAGCAATACCTAAGTAGAAAACACAGAATTAGGCCAGGCATGGTGGTTCATACTTGTAATCCCAGCACTTTGGGAGGCTGAAGCGGGTGAATTGTTTGAGCTCAGCAGTTTGAGACCAGCCTGGGCAACATGGCAAAACTCTGTTTCTATTAAAAAAATACAAAAATTAGCTGGGCCTGGTGGCATGTTCCTATAGTCCCAGCTACCCGGGAGGCTGAGGTGGGAGGATGTTGAGCCTGGGAGGCAGAGGTTGCAGTGAGCCTAGACCATGCCACTACACTCCAGCCTGGGCGACAGGCTTTGTTTCTGTCTAAACAAAGAAACAACAACAGAAAAGGAAAATGAAAGACAATAAAATACAGAATTACCACCTGCCTATATCACCACGTTACACACATTGCTCCCTGCAGCATATAATACTAAACACCCTCACAAACGAAGGAATAGAAAGATAAACATTCAGTTCTTTTAGGTCTGCTGATGATATCCTATGGGCCTTTGCTGACTGAATTGAGGTTCTAGACATTGTGTTTACCTTCTGGGCCTCATGATTGATAAATTATTGTTCTCCTTTTTCTTTTCCCCCTATAATGGCGTTATCTTGCAATAATTGTACCTCTTTGAAGGCAACATATAAGTAGGCTGTCAGATTTATAAATACAAGCTACTTAGGCCAGCTATGTACCAGTAATATTAAAGAGCACTAGAAAATTCCAGTGAGAACCTGCCCTATATCTGACCCTAGACTTAGCTTTCTAAAGTAATGCCTATCAGATCTAAATTGGGTGTTTGGAAGGGGGTCATATCGGCTGCAATACTGGTGGGTCATCTACCTTCACCTACCATTCGAGTGACCACCTGCTGTTTTATCTTCTTGTCTGAATAAACTTATTATTAAGTTACAGTAACAAATCAGATTATCCTCGCCCCTGCCCCTTGCTTTGCAGATTTGGTACACCCTTTCTTAAGTGAAATAAAATTTTGACCTAATCTAATTCAACCATATCTCCCTACCTCCCACAGATGATTCTCTGTTTGAAATGAGAATGTAAAGTCAGACTGCTGCTTTCCTTTGGATGATCATGCAGGAAGCATAGAATTGGGAATGAATGATATTTTCATGACCTGGAAATAATAGGGAGCAGATGCCCATTTTATATCATTCATTCATGTCCCCAAAAGGCATTCTTAAGGAGTCTCTGTTAAAATAAATTGATTTGCTTTTTGCTAAAGCTTTGCTTTATAATGTGTCAAGGGGTTTGAAAAATACAGGCAGTATTCAAAGAAAGCAAACCAAATACATGCAGTGTTTGCACTATTTACCAATTGGAACTTGGAAAGCAGTTCTAGTTTGCATATATTTCAATTAAGAGAAATTCATTTGTACATCTCTAACAAGAATATTAATTCAACTTTTACTGAAGGCCTAGAATGTGCAAATTTCTGTGCTTAACATCATGAGGGGTTGAAAGAGGGATAAGAGATTGTTGTTTGTTGAGACAGCAAGACACATGAACAAAAAATTATTAATAGCTATGAAAAGGTACAAGCAAATATCTTTGGGGACAATTGTCTCTCACTGTCTTACTTGAAGAATGAGAAAAGAAAAATATCTTAGAGTACAAAATATTTCTATAGTGGAAATTTCTCATAGCCTGTGGCCTCTGTATATGGAAGTATATAGAAGCCATATACATTTTGACTACCATAAAGTCCATTCAGTTCACACATTTGTCTTGGCAATATAACATAAATCAATTTCTTTGTAATGTAAAACATATTCATTTTATTTCTAATTGAGCTGAGAATAAATCTGCATTCTGTCTGTATCTTAGCACAGGTGCATTCATTTGATAGAAATGTATTGAGTGCCTACTTTATGCCAAGTCCTGTGCCTGTGGCTAAAGAACCTGTTGGGGTCTTATTCTGTGTAGGATCTGGACAGGGCCATTACACCAGGAGATATAATGGGGAGAGAGTGGTACACCAGCTATGCATGTTATCTTTACTCAATATTGCATTTTCTGTATCCAATGCTTGTCTTTTTTTTTTTTTTTCCATGAATGAGCTAAACAAAAAATCAATGTATAAAACACCTCCAAACATGAGCACCATTCAGTTTCAAAATCTCACCACTCTGGAAGAAGAAGAAAAAGAAAGAGAACTTTTAACATTCTTTCACTTCTCCCACAAGTCAATTGGCAGTCTTTGTGGCTGGGCAGGGTTGTTTTACTCATTGTGGATCTTTGATTGATGTGTCTGTTTCCATGGTAATCCTGAGACCAGTCCAGGGGGAATAAGGCAAATATGCAGGATATTATACTTCCAACTTTCAACCGGAAGTACTTACTCTTGAACCCAAGAGGCTCACTCCAATTGAGAGTCTGTCTAAATTTTACCAGACCCTGTACTGGGTTTTGCTGGGTAAACAATGGCACACTCTTTCTTCCAAGAGTCTATCAGTTTCACAATGACAGGAACATGTGGTACTCCCTAGGTTCTAATGCTCTTTTCCCCATTCCACACAGGTCTTCAGGATACCAGTTATGCTGGGAAGCACAGCAAACTCTTGTCATCAAAGAAGAACTTATCATAAATTATTTTACTAGTAGCTGAAAAGCAAGCCCAGGGAGACTCTGAGAGGTAACTTCTATAGAGCACTGATAGGTTTGCAAAGCAGTTTAAAATCAACAGCAGTCAGGGCTGAGTGTAGGACACAGGCCCTCTTTCCTTGTCTTGGCTGGGGGCCTTGGCGGACAGCAGGGATGAGAGGTCTTGAGCTAATAAGGGGGGAGGCCTGTGAACTCACTGGTGTAGTATGAGGTAAAAGATAAAAAGGTACCCTAGCTAAAACGAAATTCAGTTTTGCCAAGGATTGATCTGCTTCCAAGGTGCCTGATGTTGCCTCCTTGACCTTGGTGGCTTGAAGTTGGTGTGATCTTTGAGCCAAGTATCTGATTTCTCCCCTGTCGCTGCATGCAGAGGAGACCAAGTGAAGAAAGGAACACAATGCCTCCTCAGGGATTTTGGAGGTACCTGCTTAGAAGATTATCTGTGATTATTTTGAGAATACATGCTGCATTTTCTTGATCTAAAATCAGAGTCCATGTTCTTATTTGCTGGTTTGAAACAAACATTGTCATCTTACCAGGAGATTTTTCCGAGATTCATCTGGACTTTAATATTAATAATTGAAGTATTTTCTCAGTTGCTAAATTTGATTTTGAGTTCTACAGTGAACAAATTAATCACATAATTTTCATGTCCACTTCATCTATGTTGATTAAAATATTTAATACAAATAATAGTGGCCACTGCCTACTGGGCTCTGGTTGCTGGGCACTGAATTGAAGCACTTTACATGTAGTTATTTCAGTGATACTCACGAGAATCCTGTAAGGTTGAACTTAGCAGTTCTGGGACGTGCTTAAAAACAGGCTTTCTTGCCGGGCGCGGTGGCTCACGCTTGTAATCCCGGAGAAGGCTGAATGGGAGGCGGACTTACATGAACGAATTGCACCACTGCACTCACCTGGCAGGACAAACTCCTTAAAAAAAAAAAAAAAAAAACAGGCTTTCTCTAGTATACATTGTAGAAACATATTAAAATAAAAGAGATATACATTGTCTAATCAGAATTTAAGTGCCACTGTATTTCCTATTTAATATATACAAATTAGTCATCTGTCTAGGTATTTTCTTTTCAGATACAAAAACACAGAAATTAGATAAGGGACATATTTACAGGTGATTTAGTTCATTTTTGCTATTGTAAAGCTTAACTTACAAATGCCTATATTAACACAATTTAAAAATATATACAAAAGACCAACACATATACAGATACTACGAAAGCAAAATCATTGAAAAGTCCTGAAGAGTTGAAAATCTTAAAAATTACTACCATGATATGCATATTATTTTTGGTAATAACCATACTTTGATTTTTAAATGTTAACTAAAATTAAAACTTTTAATTTATATTACATTTGGAGAGTTTTATGTACTAATTATAAAAGAGGTACTGAAGTAAGAGTAGTGAAAATCTAAACATCTCCATTTTCTTTTTGAAAATTGCGATGTTATAATATTTAACTTTAACCTCAAGCTAATTGTATTCTAAAAACAGACTATGATATAATCAATGCTAAATCTTCAAGTGTTTTGTTTTGAATATCTTAATTTTCTTAAGAGGAAATTTCAGTGAATTCGTAAGAGTAGAAAAACTACATGTATTTTCATGTTATTCGAGATATTAGTTGAACATATAAAAATATTTTTTAAAATTTTGAATCACATTCAAATTAATAAAAGTGCCACAATAGTTTGCTAACTATTTTGTGTTCAGTACAGTTACATAATTTCTGGATCAAGAGACTTCATGATCCTGTGATCATGTGACTAATTTTCTATGTTCTATTTCTGCCAACTCATTGGTGCCTATTACATTTAAATCCTTCTTTAATAAGCTCCTGCAGACTAGGATATGATAACTGGAAATGAGTAATCCAAAAAGATTTTCAGGTGACATCCAAAAAAAAACCTGTTTGAAGTTTAGTTAATATGCATTTTAATGTTTTACTTGCCTAGAAATTAAAAAGTTGAAGAGTTGTGGTAGGTAATATACTAAGCTGTTTTAGAGATGAAAGAGTATCCACGTTAACAATCAAAGTTTTCATCTGTGAAGTTTTCTAGGGCATTAGTCATGGAAAGACCACAATCTTCTATAATTTACCATGCATAGATACAAATCCTGCTAATCAGATTACATTTTTGCTTCCTCATGAGCTTATGCTGTCTCAAGACTTTCACCCCAAACTTTATTATCAAAAAACCCCAACCCTATGTTTAGTGGAGCAAATACCAACAGAATCTGACACACTCTACTGAGAACATATAGGACTTCAGTTAACATCCGTGGATGAGTTTATCTTATGCACTAATCCAGTGGCTGATCAGCTGGAACGTTCAATGAAGATTTCTTTACATCAGTGGAACACAATTAATCCATGCTTTTGCTTAATCACATTTTAGGTTAAAATTTTTTTGATATGCAAAGAATATTTCTTCCTCTGGAAACAAGTTTAGAGTGTTGTACAATGTTAAAATCTATTCTGATTAATTGTCCTTAAAGAACAACAAAATTGCTCTGGAATTAGAAGTTATCAAGAAGATACTTGAGGTAATAATAGGTCAATTTTGTAAAATTAAAAAACAAAACAAAACAAAAAGCCCTACTGCTCTAAAAGAAAAGTTAAAGATTTGGAGAAAAACACATATTTCATTAAAAATCACCATCTGATTTAATTTTACTTATGTAGATACAAGTCTGTTGTCTCATGTCTAATAGAAAGATATAAAATTGTATTTTTGGCATGGATTCATTTTAAAAGTTAATATTAATGCTTTGATAAAAAAAGTCTGTATAATAATTGTAATTTTAAAATAATGACTCCAATAGAATTTCTATATTATCTGAAACAAATTATAATATCTGCCCAGGAAATTTGTTTTGTGTCTGTGTTGCTATGGAAATCTTTTTTTAATAAAGAATGATTGGATTAAGTTTCTAATAATAACAGAATAGCCACAGCTATATCATTCAAATCTAGAAATTCTGCAGAAATATACCTTATGAAAAATATGTATCTATGGAAAAGATCCTGCTTTATGAGCTACAATTACACAAGTCCTAGTCAATATTCATATAAGATGGCATCCTATGTTGGTGATGCTGGAAGAGTGGTGATGGACGGGTGTTCTTTGATCTTTCATCCACTTTCTTCATATATGTGGGTGCCCTGGATGTATCAGATCTCTATCTGCCATCTGCAGCTGTAGCAGCATGCTTGATGATGGAATAGCAGTGCCCTGGGCAGCAGAAGAAAGTCCTGAGACAGAACACCCAGGACAGCATACTTACCATGGCTACCCTGCCTCACAAGATTCATCCACACCGAACTGCCCAAGAACAAATGTACTACGGGCTAATCTGGAGGGGTGAGTGCTTATATTTCACAGAAGGAATGAATATACTTCCTCTGTGCACGAATACACTTCCTCTGTGCACAGTCAAGTGGACCTTCCAATAAGGATTTTAAACATCTCGTTTTGCAGGAAATCCTTAGTAGCAATTAGAATTTTTAACCTTTGAAAGACTGCACAGGGCAGAAAATTACTGCTCTTGTCTAGGTCATTGAAGCGTCAGTGAACTTCTGCTGATGTCAGGAATGTGAGCTGATGGGTAGAAATGGCCAAGAACTCTCATAATCATAGGAGGAGAGATCATAAGTTTGTGCTTCAGTAAGCAAGCACATTAGATTGACTTATTTTTTGGGTCAGGTACCTTTCAATGACATGCTCTACCCTCAAAATAAATAAATAAGCAAATGAATGAATGAATGAATGAATGAATAAATAAATAAATAAATAAATAAAGTGCTTCCCTTGTAAAGAAAAATAGTCCACAACCTCTAACAGAAAAATGAGGGCAATTCACTTGACCAATAAGATTCACCACTCACTGAAGACTAATAGCCTGTCCTCAACCACCTGTGTGTATGTCTCATTGACTTCCATGGGTGAGATGGGAGCGCTGACCTTTATTATTACTGCTGCGATATTTATTCTTGAATAACAGATTTTTTTGTATGAGTCACACACAGGTTCTTCTTGTCTTCCCCACAGTAACACCAGAATTATTCAATTGCATCTCTGTTGCCATGGGAAAATGAACATTCTGAAAAGCAGTCAGGATTATGAGTTTAAGGCAAAATCTAGTAGTAAGGAACAAAGAAAACTCAGGCTGAAAATACACACACAGCACAACTAATATTACAGAAAAATGACAACTTAAAAATAACAAGAAAAAGAAAATAGAATTCCAGTGAATCTTTGACCTTTTGAGTAAAATACTCTGAGTTTCAAAACTATTTTTCAGAGTTTTATTTTTTTTCTAGTAGAAAAACACCCTGACGCTTAGGAATAAAGTAGACATGCTATTTTCACCACCTGGTGCACGGCTGGCAGACACAAAGGCCATTGTGTGCCAAATAGCAGATAATTGGATCCTATCTACACTGGGAACCTGCTAGGTCATTAGCAGACTTTTCATTTGGAAATAGACATGGCTATTTAAGAGGAGCAGGGAACAAGAATAAAATACCAACTCCTCTGTGTTTAGCTTAGTTGGGCAAGAGGGTTTGTGTTTGGATCCAGGTCATTTTATTCCCAATTCCTCAAGTACCATAGTACTGTGCACAGAAAACACATTTCAATGGAGAGGGATAAGATGAAAGGTAGAGAGACATAAAGACAGAGAGATGGGGACATGTTGAGATAGAAAGAAGTGAACTGAGAGCATAAAAGGAGAAAAAAGGAAAGAAGGAGGAAGAAATGAGAAGAAAGGAAAGCATAAGAAAAAGAAATAAGGATTAAAGAATAAGAAGTACACAGAGAAATGCATGAAAGAAAATTTGAATGATAAAGAGAACATAAGGAAAAAAATCTGCCTTCAATAAGAAACTTCACCTAAAAGGTCAGGGCAAATTAGGGAAAGGAGAACCATGGTGAGAGGGAAACAAGTGCTGTGGAACACTATCATGGATTCTTAGATTCATTATATTGTCCATATAAATGAGGTTTCCTTATCTAGACACAAGCTTTATTTGGGAGCAGATGGCAATGTTGCTGGGTGACATTTATATGTAAGAAATTTGTTTCAATATTGCCCTCTCCTTTTATATTTAAGCTCAATGAACTTGAGGATTTTCTGACATCTTGATCCTTGCTTCTCATTGGACCTCATTCATTTGAGTTTGCAATTTCTAGATCACTAGGCTGTAATTTGTAACCTGCCTATCCATGGAGTGAGAACATTATAAGTGATCTGTCATGGCTGAGCGGGGGTGATGCTGTACAGGATAGAGAAGGCAGAGCTGGAAGGTGGGAGACCCAGAATCAATCTCAGCAGTACCTCTAAGTAAACAGGACATTAGGAGAGGCCAAGAGCAAACAGGGCCCAATTTCTTTTTTCTTTCTCTCTTTCCCCTCCCTCCCTCCCTCCCTCCTTCCTTCCTTCCTTCCTTCCTTCCTTCCTTCCTTCCTTCCTTCCTTCCTTCCTTCCTTCCTTCCTCCCCCTGGCCTCCCTTCATCCCTCCCTCCCCCTTCCCTTCCCTTCCATTCCCTCCCCTCCCCTCCCCTCCTCTCCGCTCCTCTCCCCTCCCCTCCCCTTCCCTTCCCTTCATTTCCTTTCGTTCCTGTTCTTTTCGAAATAGGGTTTTACTCTGTAGCTCAGACTGGAGTGCAGTGGTGCAATCACAGTTCACTGCAGCCTCAGCCTCCCCTCCTGGGCTCATGCTCTCCTCCCACCTCAGCCTCCCAAGTAGCTGGACCTACAGGTGTGTGCCACCACACCCAGCTACTGTTTTGTAATTTTTGTAGAAAGGAGGTTTCATTATGTTGTCTAGGCTGGTCTCGAACTCCTGGGCCCAAGCAATTCACCTACCTCGGCATTCTAAAGTGCTGGGATTACAGGCGTGAACCACCATGCCCTGACAGGGCTCAGTTTCTACCCCCAGGCTATACACACTTGTATAGTCTGTGGAACTACTGCTCTAGGGTCAGAGAAAAAGATTAGCAGTGGTTTTTGCTCCATGTAATTAGAATAGTTTTGTCTGATGGCTAAGGAAAATACATAGTGAAGGAGGAATAACTGGTCTGTTTAGGGTCAACTAAAATAAAGTTGCCCCATTCAATAGCTGAAAGGGAGGTTGAAATGAAATTTTGATCTTAGGTAAAAGTGCATATAGAAGAAAAAGACTGTTAATATTATTGCTTTGTGATGTTTGTTAGTTGAAATTAATATTTCTGCAACATATAGCACTTTCTATGAAATCTATCCTATTGAAGCATTTACCACTTTCTACTCTGGGTACTAGTTATTGATGGCCATGCTTCATCTTGTCTGCTATACTGTAGGGACCTTCAGTGAACAATCTGTGTCTGATGAATCTTTTGCCTCTCAAAGCATTTAAGAAGAGCTTCATGCACAGTAAGAACTCAGTTTACATTTGGTGTATAAATGACAGGAACAATGAAGGAAGTCTTTCTAGGTCAGAATGTGAAGACTCAAGCTTTGGGTTTTTCTCTGTGTTAATATTGAGGTTATAGAGTTGAGAACACAGTGTTCAAGCCTTAGAAGCTGAATAGCTAGTATTCTGAGCCATTATTTATAATTATTAATTATTCATTGCCTATTATGTGCTAGGAACTTTACAGCAGTTACCTTTTCTTCTTGCATTAGCACTGCAAGGTAGCAGTCATTACCTGCCTTTTACAGATGAGGAAACAGGACATTAAGTAATTTTTCCAAAGTGATAAAATGAGTAAACGGCAGAGGCAAAGGAGCTGAAGTCAAACTCAGGCTTCCTGGTCCATTATTATTAGACCCCAGCACCCCACTGCTGATCACACCAGGAGCTATGAAACTTTCCTGTTAAATCTAGTCTCCAGGGAGAGCTCTCCAGGCCTAGATGTCCAGAAAAGGCCATTGGCAGGAAAAAAAATGACAGACTAACTTGACTCTAACTGTGGGCTTTGGGTACATTACTAAGCTCCTATGGTATTTATTTCCTCCTCTGCAAATAATGCTGCTCTGTAAATAACAATACTTCTTTCACATCCATTGGGTGTCTTTTTATATCAGGTTGAGATGAGATGTTTGAAAATCTTGTAGAACTGTGCTTGCCACATGATAGGCACCTAATAAATGCCATTCGAACCTGAATTTCTGCAGAAGTAAAATAGAATTTATGGCACCAAAATGATAATGAGGAGAAAGTTTCTTTCCGTGAGCCTTTCGGAGCATGTATTTGACTGTTCCTCCATTTCTGTCCTTACCGCAGGCAAACCTTATCTAATAATCGTACTCATTTACTGATGCAGACATCTGCCCACTGAGGGGATCCTCTTGAAAAGGACCCTGTTCAAGACTGTGAGCTCTAGGTCAACTCTTCCACACTGTTCAGACTTACTCCCCTTTGTAAGGCAGTCCACACCCAAGAATTAGAAAATAGTGCTTTTTAGAAAAGACCACCTTGGCCACATATCCACCCTCACTCTTACTACTATTACCATCACTACTACTGATAGTAGCTAACATTGATCAAACACTTAAAATGAATCGAACATTGTCTCAAATCCTTTATGTTTTATTAAATCATCATAACAAACTCATGGGGTATGTGCTATTCTTATCATCATCATTTTACAAATAAGGAACCTGAGGTTTACATCCTTTGTCAAAGCATTGCATACTCTCAGCGTAGCAAGGTTAGATTGACTCCCAGAAAAGCTGCTCCATAAAATGAATATAAGAATATGCAGGATGGGCGCGGTGGCTCACGCCTGTAATCCCAGCACTTTGGGAGGCCGAGGTGGGCGGATCACCTGAAGTCGGGAGTTCGAGACCAGCCTGGTCAACATGGGGAAACCTTGTCTCTACTAAAAACACAAAATTAGCCTGGCATAGTGGCACATGGCTGTAATTCCAGCTACTCGGGAGGCTGAGGCAGGAGAATTGCTTGAACCTGGGAGGTGGAGGTTGCGGTGAGTTGAGATAGTGCCATTGCACTCCAGCCTGGGAAACAGAGCGAGACTCCGTCTCAAAAAAAAAAAAAAAAAAAAAAGAATATGCAATCTAGTCATGAGGCTAAATCGAAAGAGATTCATGAACATTACCTTCGTCATTAAATAATACCCCAGGGGAGAGAAGTGTGAGCACTCAGATAAATACGGTTCAGTGAATGTCACTTAATTACCACAAAGGTAAAAATATTGAATTGAAACATAGTGAGTCTCATTATCAATTAAAAAAGAAAATGAACAAAAATAAGATCCCATTACATTTTTTTCAAATTTGAAAATTTAAACACTTTTATCCAATGATGGGACTACTGTTATGAAATAAGCATCCTCATAGTCTGCCAGAAGAAATAGAAATTTGTATATTTGTACAGGCAAAATGTATCAAGGGCTTTGTAAATGTTTAGACTTTGATTCAGCAATCTCCCATCTTGGAATTTATCTAAAGTAAATAAACTGTGCAAATATTTATATGTAAGGATGTACACCACAATATATTTAGTAAAAACACAAAGATATAGCTACCAAGAACACAGGCTATCCAGAGTATCTGGGCTCAAATCCCAACTCTATAGTCACTAGCTCTTTGACCTTGGGGAAATTTATCTCCCTGAGCTTTAGTTTCTGCTTTAGTAAAATAAAACTTCATGTAAAGCATGCCACAGAGTATCTGACCCACAATACATACCTGATAAATATTAGCTGTTTTATTTTCTTCTCTGTTATTACTATTATTACTTACCAACCTAAAGGTACAACAATGTGGAATGGTTACATTATAGATGATTATCGATTTCATGGAATCATGTTCTTAGAGATTAATAATATAATAATCAACTAAGTGACAAATGTACAATACAAAATTACACGAACCATCTCAAATTTTAGTATAGAGTGCATAGATGTATGTGTATGTATAACTACTTGTAGAAAGAGAAAAGAAAAACATGAAAATGTCAATACTAGATCGTTCTTGAGATTATAAGTGACTTTTTATATTTAGTTTCCAAGTGTTCTACAGTAAATATGTGTTACTTTTATAATCAGAAATAAATCTTAACAAAATATGATTTTAAAGCAGTTTTTATGACAGATTAACTTACCTACACACACACACACACACACACACACACACACACACACACACACACACACACACACACACACACACACACACACACACACACACACACGAGATGATGGGAATTATTTTGAAAGTCACAACCAAGGATGTCTGTGGGTTTTTGACTGCCCATACCTATTTTTATTTCCTAAGAGCAGCCTCAGTTGCATTTAGAAAAGTATTGTCCTCACTGAACATAGACTGGCAGGGCTGTGTTCCAATCCCCTCCCTCTCTTAGTCAAGGAAGAGTTATTGTTACCCAAGCCAGGCTAATTGGATTCTCCTTTTATAGAGTTTAAGTCTTGAGTAGAGCAGCAAATAGATTGAAAATATTTGGAATTCATTTATCCTAGTATGGCTCACTTAATCACTCTGTATCTGATATAAACTATACCTACGGTTATTTTTCCTCTTCCACCAAGATGGCTTGGTTCCTGTTAGTTTTTAAGCTTGGTTCTGTAGCCTTCCTGTAATTCTGTGGCTTTCCACTACTGTTCCAAAACATTTTCTTTTGCTTAAGGTAGTCAGTTGTCTTCTATTGCTCCTTAGAAGACAACATATACACTACATTGTTGAAATTTACCCTTGTCTTTTTAAATCCTATGTTCTATTTGTTAAAAATAAGCATATAAAACTTTCTCACCTCCTGTGGGCATGGGCCACCCAACATTTCAGGAAAGGTGATAGCTAAAAGATAGAGATGTTTTTGCCATCCATGCATCCCCAGCAACAGGAGATGCTCCAAATGACTTTGTTATAAATTGACAAAATTAAATATTTATTAAAAGCACAGACTCTGGAGCTTGACCATCTGGGGTTAAGCCCTACTTCTACCACTGCAAGCTGAAAGGCCTTGGGAATGTTACTATTGGGGATAATAATGGTTCTTACAGAGTTGATGTAAAGATGAATAAAGTCAATATATGTAAAGCACTTCAAATACAATCTTGGCGTATGCAAAGTTCTGCTTGTGTTAGCTGTTTTTTTCTATACATTGTAGATCATGACAGCATTGATTGTTGGCAATTATTTAAAATTTAACTGATTTATTTTTCAAATAGTTAAGTGCCATATGAGCACTTGTTATAGAAAACAAATCTAGAAATATTTGTTGGTGCTTTTTGATCTAAGATCACTGAAAATGTTACAGAAACAAGGTTCACTCTGTAAGAATGCACCAAATTTCCAATGAAATAACATTTTTGTGCATTAAAGTTAAGATCATTAGCCATGGTAGATGGTTATAAAGATTTTCTAAGCATATTCTCATTTTAATTGATGACATTACATGCAGAGTGTATACAAGACGAATAAAACTCAAAATGAGAACTTTTGAAAATAGATTTTAACTTAAGTTTACAAATAAATGTAATAGAAAATCTAAGTAAGTATAATTTTGCATGACTATTGGGAGAGCTTGGGAAATTTGATCTTCAGATTATCAACACAGTGAAAAAAAGAGAAAAAATAGATGCACAGAATTATCTTCTGATTTATCAATAACTATAAATTTATGTTAGTTTCTGAGGCTAAAAACTGAGTATGACAACGTTCTGGATTATGAAGAATTCAGACCCTATTGCCAGGCACATGATAGGCATTTGTGAATAAAATTATGCTTGTTAAGTGAATGTACTAAACTAATAAAAACATTTCTAAAAATCAAAGCTTAAAGTGTGCCAGATTCTGCCTTCTAAAATATAGTCTATCTAAGACTATAGGCTTACCTAAGATTCAATTTATAGGCTTAAATCTGTTCCCCTCCTGGTTTATCCTCATCCATCTTGACAGAGCATTAAGGAGCCCGGGGACTCCAGGTGACTGATGGCTAAGAGTTACGTTTACTCTCCAGGTGTGGCATTTGGTGAAACTGGAGTGAGTCCATGCTCTAATCCATGTAAATGGTTGCTCAATCTATGTTAGTAAATCTCTACCTTGACCTCCGATTATACTTAATTTCCCCTGAAAAAGGCATTTTTTTTTTCTCCAAACTTCAGCATGCTTCTCTAATGGTTTCCAAAAGTTGAATCAGGTTTCCTGTGCCCCCTTCTCTTTAGCGGCATCTCTTCCAACCTAGGTGAAACATGTAGCATCAAGATAATATTGCAAGGCAGGCAAGAATATTTCTTGTGCACAGACACTTTGGCTGCATTGGCTGCCATGGATTGTGAATTTGGTCCCTAGAGAGATTTCTCTAATCCCTCACTAAGTCCAAGTCCAAATTCAGAGTGGATTTGGTTTGAGGAGCAATCTCATATACAGATTAGCTTCCTAATCTAATTATTTTTCTGGTTTATTAGTCTGTTTTTTCAGATTGTCTCTTTGAGTGTCGTTAATAAACTCTTCATTATTCATAAGTCTACTTACTGGACCTTTTAAATGTAAATTTTATTAATACAATGATAATTGATGTTAAGAATAATGCCTCTGAAATATCATTAAACATATTTTTTAAAGATTCAATTTTCTAAAAAAGAGAGATCTTAAATTTGCTTGTATATTCTATTTTGAACATAACTCTTCAACAATTATTATATATGATGGGAAGGGAACCAGTTTAAAGGTCAAGACTTCTGTGTTTGGATCTAGCTATGACTGTGAATAAAAAACATGATCTTTGGCTAGGGGCGGTGGCTCATGCCTGTATTCCCAGCACTTTGGGAGGCCGAGGCAGGGGGATGACCTGAGGTTGGGAGTTCGAGACCAGCCTGACCAACATGGAGAAACCCCATTGCTACTAAAAATACAAAATTAGCTGGTGCATGCCTGTAATCTCAGCTACTTGGGAGGCTGAGGCAGGAGAATTGCTTGAACCCAGGAGGCGGAGGTTGTGGTGAGCCAAGATCGTGCCATTGCACTCCAGCCTGGGCAACAAGAACGAAACTCCATCTCAAAAAAAAAAAGAAAAAAAAAGAAAAAAAAATCTTGAGTGGGTCACTGAAACTTTCTTTCTGGGTCTCATTTCCTTTATTTTTTTTTCAGTGAATAGGTTATATTTTCTTTATCCCAACATTCCTTATGGGTCTAAAAGATAATGTTATATCTGTAACTATCTATGTCTCTCTCTATATATATACATATACATATATACACGCACACCCATTTACTTCTTAAACATATCCTCTTTTTTTGCTTTTTTTTGAGATAACTATATTTATCAAAACAATACTTTCTCTACAAATAGCCTGATGATTTTTGTACATCTGGGTTTGTTTAACTTAGACTATAATCTAAATATCTTGATTTAGTTAGAAGTGTATATAGGTGGATTATGTCATAAAAGAATGATGGAGATTATTTCTTTTTTTTTCTTTTTTTCTTTTTTTTTTTTTTGAGACGGAGTCTAGCTCTGTCTCCAGGCTGGAGTTTAGTGGCGCAATCTCAGCTCACTGAAACCTCCGCCTCCCGGGTTAAGCGATTCTCCTGCTTCAGCCTTCCGAGTAGCTGGAACTACAGGTGCACCACCATGCCGGCTAATTTTTGTATTTTTAGTAGTAGTTTCACCATGTTGGCTAGGATGGTCTTGATCTCTTGACTTCATTATCCGTCTGCCTCGGCCTCCCAAAGTGCTGGGATTATAGGTGTGAGCCACCGTGCCTGGCCAGGAGATTGTTTCTTAAGTTTTGATTAAAATTTTGGTCTTTTGGAAAATATGTGGAAAATAAATATTACATCACAATAAAAAATATTGCAGTTTCTTTAGTAGCAAAATAACAGAAGTAGAGGAGGATGGTCATCTAGTGAATGAAAACACCATTTAGCAATGGTATGCTATGGTGTTCCCTTGGTAAATGTAGATAAAGAAAAATGATGAAATTTATTCTAAGATCTGCAGTGACTATTGCCTTTTAAATTAATTTAAAAAAATAAAATTTGTAAAACAAATAGAAAATGTTACGACAGTGTCAGAGAAGAATTTGTAATGAAAATATTTCAAACCATGCCTTAAAAATGTAATCTTACACAAGATAGCACAGTGATGCTACTTTTAGGAATGAGAGATGGATACTAATTTTAGTTTTATCTTTATAAAATAATTATTTATTCAGCTTTCCCGTATGGCCATCTACACTACTTTGCCATGGTAGAATGGAATAATCTTAGTAATAGCTTATTTCTCATGTAATAGCAATTCCTCCATCTTTCATGAAAACATCAAGAGGCACAGGATGAAGATCAATGGAGTCATAAGAAGATTTTGGATTTGTGTGTGTGGCCTCTGACAAAACTGTTTCCTTTGTTTCTGATACTGCTCGAAACCTCACAGTTCAAAATCTACTTTTTTGGTTTAAGGTAATTTATTTCTTGTTTGGATTCAAATACTCCCAGAAGAAGTACCATCACTACACCAATAATCTCTTTCCCAACTTTGGCAGGAGGGTTTTAAGTGAAAAGCTTTTGAGGTAGAGAGTATATGGAAAAGGTACTCTTGAAAAGTTGAAGGGCAGAGAGGTCAGAGAAAGAGGGATTTGGAAGCAATCGCAAGGCAGAATTATCCTGCTCAATAGTAAGGAATGACTAATTGTTAGACAAAGCTGTAGCAAACTTTTTTTTTTTTTTTTTTTTTTCGAGACGGAGTCTCGCTCTGTCACCCAGGCTGGAGTGCAGTGGCGCAATCTCGGCTCACTGCAAGCTCCGCCTCCTGGGTTCATGCCATTCTCCTGCCTCAGCCTCTCCGAGTAGCTGGGACTACAGGCGCCCGCCACCACGCCCGGCTAATTTTTTGTATTTTTAGTAGAGACTGGGTTTCACCGTGGTCTCAATCTCCTGACCTCGTGATCCGCCCGCCTCGGCCTCCCAAAGTGCTGGGATTACAAGCGTGAGCCACCACGCCCGGCCTGTAGCAAACTTTTTAAAACTATTGTATGCCATTTTATTTTGTTCCTTTGTACCAACTGTTATATGTCACCTTATAAATGGTCTTACATGGCACTACAGATACAAAAAGGAAAATAAAATCATACCAAACTTTTAGTAGTTTAGTGACAGGAGCTGACAATTAGTTATATACCAATGTAATAAGTGCTTTAATAGTGGTACATTTAAAGGAGAACTACTTCTGCTTGGTTTGAAGGAGGAGTTAAGTGTATGGATAAATGACATTAAAAAACAAAACAAAACACACAGGAGTTTAGTAATAGCAAAGGCCCAGGTATGTGGAAATGCACATCACTCCAAGGAATAATGAACAGTTCTGTGTGGACAGAGTGGAAGTTGCTGGGGAGGGAAATTGGGGAGAAAATGAGGGAAGGAAAGTAACTTATAACAGATGCTTTTCATAGGCAAATAGAACTATTTATTAATTGAGCTCTTTGTGGGAAGCACTTTGGGGAACTTATGATGCTATATAACTAGCCCCAAGAGCTTATAGGCCAATAGAAAAGACAAGACGGAAACACACACAAACTAAGCAGCAGTAAATCGTGACAAGACCTACATTGTTTTTATTACATATACATTTCTCTGGGAGCCAGTCCAATGCTAAGCACAAAGTGGAAACTTACTGAATGAATATTGAATGCATACATAAATAAAAGTATTTGCCCTGTTAACTTGTTGAAAACAAAATTTATGAGTAATAACATCTGCATAGTATCTCTGATTTCTATAAGCATTTAATCTCTTTAATTATATCTTAGAACACCAAAGCAACTAGTTGAAAGGTAAGTTGCACACAAAGAAATTATTAGCCATCAAGCAGGCAAAAAATCCTGGTTACCTGATTAAATCTAATCATTTTTCAAATAATAAATTTAGAGTAAATGAGTTTTATGTTTAATATTTTGAATTTTTTAAGTTAAAGTTTCTCTAATGTGTTTCAAAAATCTCATTACAGCATGCCTTTTATGTTTTTTGTTTCTTCAAACAAATCAATGTTTTTTCAGCTTTTAACACTATCAAAAACAAAACATATACCTGCTCTGGCTATCCGGAAACATACAAGGGAATACGATGGAATTTCAGGGGTTTAAGCTTAATAGATTAGTTGAAGTATAATTTTATTGGCTTTGCATAAGTCACATTCATATTTGTTCATTTGTCTTCATAGACTTCTGTCAAACAAGAAGTTTTAATAGATAAGAAGTCAAATAGACTAGAAGTTCTAGCTGACCTAATTTTCAGCACTGAATAAGGAACCTACTTAAAGTAAATTTCATAGATAGGTGCAAAGCTCAAACACTCAGATTATCTCATTTGGAGATAGGTCATTGAAACTGAAAACAAAGACAAAAACAAACAAACAAACAAAACAACCTCAAAATCTGAAGTACATGTTTAAGCCCTGAAGCCTGGGATAAGCATCTGGGTATTCTTAATGATCCTAATTCGTGGTGCTTTGTGGAAACTGTAATTTTGCAAAGCAGACGACACCGGTTAGCAGCTTCTTCATAGCTTGAATGACGTGGCCTGTTCACACAAGCACAGGAACACCATCAAACAGCATGTGATTTGTAGTTTCATTTTTGGCGAGAGACAAACTTTTCACAGAATGACAGGTCACAGAGCTGCAAACCAGCTTCATTCTTTGATCTCGGTTAAGAGACAAACAGTGTAGCAAATATAGCTTTGCTCGTTTGTCTTTTGCTTATTAGCTGTGTAATTTCACTAACAGTTTAAAAGAAAGCTTAGTTGTACCACTCTACTATGTACTAAAAAATAATTATCTACTGTACTTTGATTCTCTCGCATGCGTAACAGAACAGTAATGACATTAACTGCTACTTTCTAACAGCAAGTAGAACTTTGATAGAGCAAAAATATGTTAGGGAGATCACTACACAGGTCTGTTAATTTACATATGAAAATCTTGCAATAAACTTGTGGAATCTTGAAAGTGGATTTTGAAGGAATACTTGATCCTTGAATGGGCCTAACAAGCCTGGGAACTTTGAATGCCTTTCATAATGCTTGTCATTTTTATCATATGGAAAGGCTTCTGCTAACTGAAAGAATAAATTTAATACATTGGGTGCATGTGGGAAAATGAAAGTTACACGCACACACACACACGTGCACGCGCTACTGCCATTAGAAAGAGGAGAGAATAGGCCGGGCGCGGTGGCTCACGCTTGTAATCCCAGCACTTTGGGAGGCCGAGGCGGGCGGATCACGAGGTCAGGAGATTGAGACCACGGTGAAACCCCGTCTCTACTAAAAAATACAAAAAATTAGTCGGGCGTGGTGGCTGGCGCCTGTAGTCCCAGCTACTCGGAGAGGCTGAGGCAGGAGAATGGCGTGAACCCGGGAGGCGGAGCTTGCAGTGAGCCGAGATTGCGCCACTGCACTCCAGCCTGGGTGACAGAGCGAGACTCCGTCTCAAAAAAAAAAAGAAAGAGGCGAGAATAGTATAAAATCTCAGCTACAAGAGATCTCGGCCCCCAGTCAAACCCTTAGTATTTGCCTTTGGAAAGACAGATTTCTTGAAAATCAGGATTTTTGTTGGCTATATGAAGAGTCAAACATGGCATTCCTTGATAACACCATATGGAGAAAAACTGTTTAGAAACAAAAAAAACTGTTCAGAAGTATGTAGGTAATATTACAGTGATGAGAAGTTATTCAGTTAAGTTATATACAGCTAATAAGTAAATCAGGTATAAGTACAAAGCAGCACTTGCATGTAAACATAAAGAACTTTCCCTCTTAAATGTATGTACTTGCATATGTTAATATAGTAATTTTTGAATAAAGCGATTTCAATGAAAATAGTTATATCAATAAGTCTAATATTTTAATATACATGCATATGTTAATATAGTAATTTTTGAATAAGTGATTTCAATGAACATAGTTATATCAATAAGTCTAATATTTTTATAGTAAGTCTAACAAGTTTAATTTTTTAAATATTTAAAAATATTTTATTTTTAATTTTAAGCAGATTTCATAGATACATCCCAAAGGATAAATGTACTTCTCCAAGTACCTTCAAAAATTGCATGTTTTTATTTTTTTCACCTTTCTTAATACTGTTTCACGATAGAATGGGTGTTAGCTCATCAGCAGGTTCATGTTCTTTGCTTTTCAAATTATCTAAACCTCTGGTAGGTGCTATTTCTATGCTTGGTATTTTGCTTTAAAAAATATGGAGCAAATACTACATTTGAAACCACAAACAAAATAGTCTAAAACTCTTATTCACTATGCTACTTAAATACAACTCAACAAGGGATGAAATGTGCTGTCATATAATAATTCACTTTTAAAAACTGAATTGTAGCACAGTGCTCAAGTGTTGTACCTTTTCCACTCTATGTCCTGAGTGATATCATGTTCTCATTTATTGAATGCCCCTGATATTCAAGTCACCTAGCTGTAAACTGGCTTCCCTCCCAGCCTAATAACTTGGAGACTTTTTGTACAACAATTGTAATATTAAAATTCAGACAAGTGGCCCAAAAATGGCCCTAGAGGGCAGGCCTGCAATTTCCTGATTCTCACTTCCCTTATTCCCTCATTTGTTAAGTTTTGCAACATCAATTTTTATACTGTTGCTGTTTTATCCTGGCCAAACAGTTGTTGAATTTTAATGAACTGTCTCCCTTTGACAAATGAGTTATTGTTTGATATATTACATTAGGGATATAGAGAACAAACTACTTATGGATACTAGATATTTGGATAAAATGCATTTACATAATACTAGACTATTAGTGTAATGAGTTCTATTAGTTGCAAAAAAATACAATACACTGCAGATTTGGAAACATGCTGAAGAATGATGGACATATACATAATTTAAATCCCAGTACCTCAAATAAAATGGCAAATATTTTCACATTATATAACTTAAGTTTTTCTCCTCTGTTATGGCGCTAGGGAAATTTTCACTTCCATGAAATAGATTTGAAGGCTGGGGAAACATTCTTTGATTACTGACAATTACTTAAATTGGGTGGTGGTTGAATTCATTATTAATGAAATGAAATAGATGTTGATGAGTAACTTAAGACGTTGAAAACACTGGAGCTATGCTCACCTTCTTCCATAATTTTTCTATCCACTGAGGAAAGATGGCTTTATTTCTCTCATCTGAGGGCATAGGGGTTGCGTTAAGAGTACACTTTGCTCTGTGTCTTTCATTCATACCTGATTTCCAGATAATTTAGCTAGAAATTGTTTGGTAAATGAAAACATTAAAAACAAACTCCCACATGTCCAGAAGCTAAATGGTCCAAAGGTTTAAACACCCACCCTTTAAAAATATTATTATATGCTAATTATGTGCATGATAATGAGGCACTTAAAGATTCTGAAGTGCCTTTCTAATCATTGTGAAAAGAGGAAATTATATTTGGTGTGACTTTAATGTTAAGTGTAAGTATTTCATTTTAACTATAGTAAGAACTTACTCTAAATACAATGATTTTTTTCCTAACCAAAATACTTAATTACCGTTGATAGAAGATAGTGATTAAGGACCCTGTTGGCTCTTAAATAAATTTGGGTCCATTTTCTATTCTGCCATGGCTAGTTCTGTAAACATGGGCAAGCAGCCAAGATTCTTTAAGCTTCAGTTTTCTCATCTGAAAAATAGAATTTCAAAACCTATATTCTTCTAGTGTTATTTTGAGGATAAATGATTCACTAAAGGTCTAATACCTGGAAAAAAGGGATGAGTTTATAAATAGTCTCTGTTGTTGTTATTAAGGAGTAGGTAGCAGTTTAGTAGTAGGGTGTGAAGAGCCTGGACTCTGGGAGAAGACAAACTTGGGTTTCAATCCTGGTCTTGCTATTTCTTTGCTTTATGATCTTTGACATTCTTTCTAAGATTTATAACTCTAGGTTTCCTTCACTGTAGCAGGGAACTTGCAGTAGTTCCTGTTAAGTAGGATTATTGTGAGGACTAAATAAGAGGATGCCTGTGAAGCACTGGTAGTTAGGCTCTGGAACACAGCAACTGCTCAGTGAATGGAAGCTCGTAGTTTTGTCATCATTGTTATTATTTTTACTATTATTGGTTATTATTTTACACTTTTTCATTTCTCTAAACATTCTAAGTGAGCAGATTTTACTCAAATTCAAACATATCATATTTCATAAACATACAAATTACAAAACATATCACATTTCATGAATATACAAATTACAAAACCAAAAACCAGGAAAATTATCCAAAAGACATCTTTAGAAAGCTATAAAGTGTTACACAAATGTGGTAATATTATCATGAATGTTATTTCATGATTAAAATCATTCAGCAGTTGTTAATTTTGCCTTTGAAGCATTACACTCTTTGATAAACATCATTTCGGTATTAACACTGTAGAACTCAAGTAGCTATTTTTAAGAATTATTATAAAAGTCTTAATTTTACTATTGGGTAAGCACTAGAACATATTCATGCAAAATATATTGATTGATTCATTCAATAAACATGTAATGAGTACTTACTGCGTGCTAAGAGTTGTGCTTAACGTGGAGGCAAAGTTAACTAAAACACAGTCCCTGACATCTAGCAGTTCACCCTCCCAACAAACCTGCAATATTACTTCTACCAATGAGAAAAACATGCTGTAGGTTAAAGGTGGTGTGATTCCCCCAGGAACCTCTACTAGTTCAATGACTCCTGTGAGAGTAGAGACCATTTATTTTGTGCCATTCTTCCCTAAGGCACCTAGCATGGTACTTCATAGATTTTAGACAATGTTTCGATAAACATAATTGTGAAGAAAATTAATAATTTCTGATCTCCTGGCCTTGTGAATTATTGTGGATAGTTGATACTCTTCAGATTTTGACTTTGCATTTTCTATGTCTAAATCTAACAATCTTTTAGTTTCAGACAGAATCCACGTCATCCATACAGCAAAAAGCATTCTCTCTCTAAACTCTGAAAGCATTTTGCTTATAATCAGGCATTGGCTAAGCATTTTTACGTATGTGCCAGGGACAAAACAATGTTAAGGTATCGATATGCTTGGTCTCTCTCATCCTCCACCAGGGGGTTTGGGTTCATCCAGATTCTAAGTCAATAATCCAGAGACAAAACCTGGTATTATTTTGCAAAAGAGGAAAGTAGAGCACAGAGAGGTTAATGCATTTTGTTTAATGTCATGTAATTCCTAATATGGGAGTCAAAATACAAATCCGAGGCTGCTCTAAACCATTATGCTCTACAGTAGGACCCCCATATCTGAGAGTTCTTCATCTGTGAATTCTACCAACCATTGATTGAAAATTTCCAAAAAATGAATAAATAAAAAATAATAATACAACAATAAAAACAATACAAATAGAAAATAAAGTATAACAATTATTTACATAGTACTCACATTGTATTTGGTATTATAAATAATCTAGAGACAATATAAAGGATACAGGATGTGTATAGGTTATATGCAAATAACATGCCATTTTATATAAGGGACTTGAGCACCACGGCAATGTAGTATCTGGAGGGAGTTCTAGAACTAATCCCACTCAGATATGGAGAGATAATTGTACTTAGCAATTGCTACTTTGTATCTATTATACCTGTATCTTATCTTTCAGTGATGACCATATTTTTGGAGGTCAGGTTCATGTATGATTCATCTCAATTTCCCTTAAAGCACTTAGAACACAGTTTTGCATAGTAAGTATGCAATAAATATCTTTAGAATGATAAGTATAATTTAAGCATCAGCAATCATAAACCTGGTCTTTTATTGACTTCTGAGCTACCTAGGGAAAGGGAAAAAGATGTAGATGGTGGCCAAACTTGGCAGTTCTTAAGGGAGATATCAAAGAAACCTGTTCCGACTGAGTAAAAAACAACGCTCTGAGAAGTGACACTGGCTGACAAATATAAACCAGACTCTGATGTATCAGAATGACGAATCTGATGTGCTAATCTACATGGTAGATCTGAAGCAGAGACATTAGGAAAAACTCTTTCCATTTGTTCTGATTAGTCTTTGGTGACATTTTCATACTTCCATACTGTTAACCTTCTACCACAAGAAAGTGAAGACAACTGTATTCGCTCTCTTAAGGTAATGGAAATACTAAAAGAAAATAGTAAAAGAGTAAAAGAGGCTGAAACCAAATTTAAAGCTAAAAGCAATGGGACTTTATAGAATGGCAGGTAGGAGACAGGGAGAATAAGATAGCCATGATTTTGTTTTAGGAAAACGTTATTTGAAATAACACAGGTTTCTCAAACACAAGGCATAAATGCACACATAAAGTAGATGTTGCAGAATGCTTTATTGTTCACAGTCACTTAGGATGTTTTCTAATAGCTATCTTTTCTTTCTGAACATCAACTCTGCTAGTTTTATTAAAATAGTTTATTTCCTGTCTTATCACTCATTTCACTCTCCCCGTAAAATTTATTGGGTACCTATTGTGTTCTAAGCTTACGTTTGGAACTGGGTACACAGTGGGAATAAAAGTACCTGTTTCAAGGAGGTTACAGTCTAGTGTTTGAAGACTTACATACAATTAAGACAGTATAAAATAATGGAAAATGTAATATAAAACATAAACATAAAAAGAAGATAGCGTATCAGCATTTCAACAGGTTTTTTTTTTTGGTTAATTTCTATTTTAGGGTACCTTTACTAACATTTTTTAATTTTATTTATTTTATTTATTTATTTATTTTTGAGACCGAGTCTCGCTCTGTCACCCAGGCTGGAGTGCAGTGGCGCAACCTCGGCTCACTGCAAGCTCCGCCTCCCGGGTTCATGCCATTCTCCTGCCTTAGCCTCTCCGAGTAGCTGGGACTACAGGCACCCACCACCACGCCTGGCTAATTTTTTGTATTTTTAGTAGAGACAGGGTTTCACCGTCGTCTCGATCTCCTGACCTCATGATCGCCCGCCTCGGCCTCCCAAAGTGCTGGGATTACAAGCGTGAGCCACTGCGCCCGGCCACTAACATTTTTTTAAAAAGCAGACTACATTCAAGTCACACTATTTCTCTTCTCATCTTCCAATAATTATCTTTAGGCACCATTACATTTGTCACTTTTTCATGTGTCTGATCTTTATATTCATTACTTTGTCAACTATATACTAAGATTCATTCATCTTTGGCCATTTATTCAACAAAACTTTACTGAGTACATACTATGACTGACTATACTAAAGTATATGGATGATGATACATCATTCTTGCCTTCAAGAAGTTCATAGTATAAAACCATATGTCCAGTACAGTAGCCACTAGCCAGATGCTGTTATTTAAATTTTAATTTAAATCTAGAATAAAATTGAATTCTCTGTCACATGAGCCACATTTCAGGTGTTCAGTGGCCACATTTGGCTAGAGGATCTTGTTTTGGACAGTGCAGATATTATAGTTCTATAATCACAGAAAGTTCTGTTGGTCAGTGCTGATTTAGACAATGTGTGGGATGAGGAGGAGTGAACTGGTGGGATAAAGATTATATGCAATTATTGATATGTAATTATGGCATATGGATAAATTGTTAATACATGTAGGGTGTGATGGAAGGTTGGGAAAGGGAAAGGCTTCACAGAGACAATAACATTTGAGTCTCAAAGGATGGAAACAAGTGGGTTCAAGGAAGCCAAAAACAGCACAACAGGTTGAGAGAGTTGTATAGCAGGGCCTTTGCATACTGTGCAGGTTGCGCAGTTGCAGCTCTATAGGGTCCCATTCCTATATTAGTTGTGTTACAAGGGCCTGGCTGTGCACTATTATTCCTGCCCTTGGATCTGTGGTCATATTTTTTCCTGAATCTGAAGATGGCAACATCTCCTCAGATCTGTTCACTCTGGACTTCACTCCATGTCTGTTCCTTTGGGAATCTTTTAAATCTTTCCATCCCGAACTCATAAGGCCATGTCTGAGTAGAACTTTTCTACTCTGAATCCTATACAGCAATTTTATCATGAACTACATGATATAGCTTATAAACTAGCTTCCACAGTTTCTCACTGATCCCACTGTTAGCATTTAGTATTGTCTCCTGACTACACGTTAATGCCCAGGAAAGGAGACCAACTTCGGGCTCCCTGTTTCTTCTATGTCTCTCAGAGCAGTGCTGAGCAAGTAGGCAGATGCTCTGGAAAATATGGCCGACTGATCCATATAGTGGCTGATGATAACTCACTTTTATTCAGCTTCAACACATATTGAACTTACAACCTGGTAGGCACTCACTTTTTATCTGGGGATTAAAAATATGGACACAAAAGATGATATAGGAAAGTATTAAAATTTGGGGAGAATTAAATGACATTCAAAATAAATAGCTTTAGAAGAATGATTTGATGTAATACTGAAGTTAGTCTTTATGTAATGTGACATTATTCTTTATGAGTAATTGTGTATTGATACTTCTATTTACATTAATATTTGGCTTAGTGTTTTTTGACACACTGAATAATTTTTAATCATTTTACTCATTGCCAAGTTTCTTTTATATTAAGAATGTGAGATTTCTGAGTAACAATAATGCTGATAGTCTATTTTTTTCAGTATAAATGACAGTCTTTTAAATATTTCATTTGTTTTACTGCATATTATTTTGTCTAGTGTTTTTGACTCTTGTATTTCTTTATTGAGCAATGTTCTAAAGAAAATTCTAAAAATATCCTTCTCTTTTACCAAATGACCATTTATGTGGCTTTCTTATGGGTTGTGGGGCATGATTTATTTATATCAGGATTATCTTTTAATTGCTCCCTGAAATTCATGGTTGAATTTTGCTTTCAACTGAAAAATAATAATTCACATACATTATCCGTAAGCACAGCCATGCCATCTGTAAACAGGAGGAACACTGACTGCTCTCACCAAGAGACCCTCTTTCATTTCCGTTCAATCCAATATCTGAGACACAACTTCCAGTACCTAGGTGAATAATGACTGGAAAAGGAGTATTAACACACTTTCCTGTCTTGTCTACTGCTTTCTGGGAATGAGCTAAAATTTGGCTGGACTTTTTAGGGCAGTTTAAATTATGAATGTCGTGTGTGTGTGCACATGTGTGTGCTCAGAAAAGACTTAACATGTAAGTAGTAAATATCTTCATTGCAGTGTTTCTTAGCATTTTCTTCCTCTGTCTTCTCTTTCTCCTTCCCCTTCACCCTAACATTTACTTCTGTTGTGTACTGAAATCTCATCGCAGAACACATTGGTTTTGTTTATTAGTGCCATCATAAATTATTTCTTGGTAAAAAGGGCTGTTTGAGTAAATAGCTAGTTTGGATTGATTTACTTATTTATTCTTTTAACCAACAGTTATTAAAACATCTTTTACATTTTGAATATAGCCTTACAGGTGGAAGGTGTAAAGAAAGATGAGATTCAGGTCCTTGCAAAATAGGGGCTCACTTGGGAGTGCTGAAATCAGTAGGGATCAACAGAACTCAATAATGTTTTATATGCTATGGAACTCAAAAAGGCATTGAAATACCTAACTCTGCCTGGCAGGGGAAGGCAGGCCCTGTGGAGGAGTGAACTTTTGAGTTTCCGGTACGAATGGATGCACTGTTTCCTAGGAGACAATGGAGGTGCCAGGCACAGGCGATGGCCTATGACTAGCAGAGGTAAGAAAGAGTGTGGTGAAGCTGGGCAAATGCAGGTGACACGTGGTAGAAGTGGTGGAAATTGAGTCTAGAGAGTCAGGAAGGGGGCCAATTGGGAAGGGCCTTCCATTGTGGAATTTACATGGCAGGTGATAGAAAGGAATTAAAGAACTTCAAGCCTGAGTGGCAAAGTCGGATTTGTATTTTAGAAAGATCTTTCTGAATGTATTAATACTTTAGAGCATGAATAGAAAGGGGGAGAGAGACAGCAGCAATGTGAGATTGTGCCAGGAAGGTGAGATTGTGTCAGAAAGGCTTTAGAGAGAAGGTGAGAAGTGAGTCTTCTTATAAGCTATATCATGTAGTTCATGATAAGTGAGTCTTCCCTCTTAGGAACAGGACATGGGCTTGCATTTTCTCAGTGTCCATTCTTCTCTTATCATGGAGAGTTTTCCGTTGTATCATTTACTACTTTCATGAAGTCTGCCTGCACTTAGAATCTTCACTATGAGGTATGTCATATGGTATTTAATGGATTTTAATATTTTTTCACTCAAAGGATGGCCTACAGACATCTCCGGGGGATTTGTTAGAAATGCAAAATCTCAGGCCTTACCCAAGACCTACTGAATCAGTATTTTAGTAACATCCCTAGGTGATTTGTATGCGTCATGTACTTTGAGAAGCACAGTTTCAGTTCTCCATGCCCACATTATAGTGTCCTGGGGGTAAAGTGGAAGTTTGTATGGTCTGCTTCTCCTGACTCCCTCATAGCACATAATAAGTTTGGAACATATTGTAGGTGGGCAGCAGGTACTTGCTAGTTGATTTATTTTCAAAATAGAGGTGTTACTTTAAGCATTTCAACCATTTAAATTTAATAGACATTTATTGCAACTGGGAGACCAGTTAAGAGGTTATTGCAATATTGTCCAAGTGAAAAATGAAGTCTTATATTAAGGCAATGATAGTGGAGATAAAATGGAAGTGGAAATAATAAAAAATATATTTAGAAAAAAAGATTGGTAGGCTCTGCTAATTAAGGATATGAAAAGTGAAGGTGAGAGACAAGTACAGAATGTATGGGTTAGGTGTGTACAATCACCTACTCATTTTGCTGCACAGTGAAAATGATAGTCCAAGTTTATTCGGAGACTTTTTTTTTTTTTTTTGACACAAGGTCTCAGTCTGTTGCCCAGGCTGGAGTGCAGTGGTGCTGTCATGGCTCACTGCAGCCTTGACCTCCCTGGGCTCATGTGGCTTTCCCACCTCAGCATCCCAAGTAGCTGGGACTACAGGCACACGCCGCCATGCTGGCTAAGTTTTGTGTGTACATACATACATATGTGTGTGTGTGTGTGTGTATTGTTTTATTTTTTTGGAGAGACAGGGTTTCACCATGTTGCCCAGGCTGGTCTTGAAGTCCTGGGCTCAAGCCATCTGCCTGCCTTGGCTTCCCAAAGTGCTGGGATTACAGGTTTAAGCCACTGTGCCCGGCTGACTGTAGACATTTTTTCTACCTTTTTATATCTGAATGTTTCTCAGTCAACAAATATTAATTGAATCAGGGTCTTCTGCAGGGCAGGCTCTCTTCCAGGTGTTTGATATTATTGTCTTTGCTATCAGAAGATTATAGTCTAAAGGAGGAGATCTGAAAGACCTGTGGATTGAGAGAGCATGAAGTAAGTGCTGTGATAGAGGTAACAGCGATGGGCTCTGTGCCCCTGAGGAGGGGTACTTAATTTAAGCTTGAGATGGTAGCATCGGACGATGCTTCTCAGAAGACAAAACTCCCGGCCGGGCGCGGTGGCTCACGCCTGTAATCCCAGCACTTTGGGAGGCCGAGGCGGGCGGATCACGAGGTCAGGAGATCGAGACCATGGTGAAACCCCGTCTCTACTAAAAATACAAAAAATTAGCCGGGCGAGGTGGCGGGCGCCTGTAGTCCCAGCTACTAGGGAGGCTGAGCCAGGAGAATGGCGTGAACCCGGGAGGCGGAGCCTGCAGTGAGCCGAGATCGTGCCATTGCACTCCAGCCTGGGCGATAGCGAAACTCTGTCTCCCCCCCCCCCAAAAAAAAAAGAAGACAGAACTCCCACAACGAGTCATTAAAGCCTAATAAATAGCCAGGTAAATGTAGGTATGTTCTGTGGATAAAAAGGCAGGGAGAAAGCAGACTTACAGACATAAAAGACACAGGTAGGTACAGAAGGCCTGAGAGTGTGAACATATATGATTTATTTGATGAATTTATATTGTTCCACGTGACAGCAGTATCAGGGCCAGGAGGAGTTTTGATATTCTGAAAAGAATACAAGACAATACTAAAGTGTCCCGGATCTGGTTATTTCAGATCAAGGTACACAGTATTTTCTTCAACACAGGTCTCTGACATGGAGAACATGGCAAGTTAGTGTTAGCCCTGCTCTTTGCCTGCAGTGATGTAAATCAAATTTACATCTGATTTCTCTGCATTCCAATCACTTGTTAGAATCTTAATAATCTTTCAAAACTGATTTAAATACTTCTCTTTTTTTCCCCCAAAGACGCGAGTCCATACCCCTTCTCTCCTGTCTATAGTTCTATACGTTTTTTGTACCTCATTTTTCACGCATTTATCTTTCCTTTTTTAAAGTCTAAGTCTTCTACTTGATTGCGATCTGTGGGAAGTGAAAATGTTTATCTTATTCATTTTTATAAGCATTTCAGTTGATCATGCTTGGCACACAGTAGACACACAAGAAAACATCTATCATCTCCAAAGAATTAACTGAATTCTTAATTATTGAACTAAGTAGATAATTAGTGCTAAAAGTGAGAGTTATTATCTTTAAAATAATGAAGTCAAAAGTGAATTGTTTCCCCAAACTTGCTTAATATATATAAGTCATTAATAACTCAGAACTGGCTTTAAGAGAGAAGAGACTAGCAACCTTTGCTCCTCATTAAAGCCATTTGTACCCTTAAAATATTTCTAAATTCCACATTTGCTTTTGCAATAATTACATGACATTTCTCTATAAACAGCTCAAAAACAAAATTGTACTTGTTTATTCACTTTGTTATCTAAATACAATTATTTGTCTAGGTCAGTCTCACACTAAAATTGGACAACATATTGTAACCTACAGGAAAGAGACAGAAAGTGATGAAGCTACAAACCTCCAAATTACTGACAATTTGTTTTTGTGAAGGAACAATTGAAGGTGATATCTGTGTCCTTGATATTTTACTCCCACCTCCCTAATGTAGGCTAAAAGGCACTCTCACTTTTGTACTGTGTTTAATTTTTCTTTCATTCGTAACTCTTCTGTGACTCTTTTGCCTCAGCAAATTGAAGGAAGGGGCTATTACAGAAACAGCAGCTGGGGGCATAAATAGTGCTTGACACCTCTTTTATTTTATTAAAGAAAAATAGATAGTCTCACTGAATCAGCTTGGGATTATATTGCTATAATTCTATCACTGTTTTGCAAAGAATGTCCCTCACAATCCAGGGCACCATTAATGATTAACTAGGATCACAGATCAAAACCTATCACCATATGAGATCTATAGGAAGAGGTCACAGGTTAAAAAGTTTATCAGAGGGTAGTCTTGTGGATGCTGCTTCTTAGAGATGGATTTTAAATTAAAGTTCTATTCTTCAACTATTAAGGGCCTTGTGAGAAAGCTGAGATCACATTTGGATTCCAGTCTTGGGGGAATAACCCCCAGAAATATTCAATTTTTCTGGAGTTCAAAAATACCCATTTATCTAAAATATATACTACTCTGGTTTTGCAACAGACTACATATTGTACTCCTTCCTCTCCAGAGTTAACATGGAATTCTTTAAAAATCTATGAAATGATTTAAGTTAAAAAATACATTTATACCATACTAAACTTTTTCCCTGCCAATATCTAAGAAACAATATTAAGGCGGTGTGATCTCAGTCTGGGAGACAAAAAAAAATGTGCTTGATATTTGACCTCAGCTATCTATACATCAGAAACTGTCTGAATACTAATGTTTTTCATTATTCTATTGCAATACTGCAATATATTTTCAATCCCATTGCGCCCTTCACTTTCTCAAACACACATATTCAACTTTACCTATCTACTCTTTTCTTCAACTACTTACATTTCTAAATATTTCTACAGGTACACATGGACCTTGGAATTTCATTTATTTTTCTTAAATCAAGATAATAAGATAACCTGCTGTGTGACCAAGAACTCGATTTAATCTTATCTAGGCTTTAACTTAATAGTTTAAAATAGTATTCTATTATAAGGCAAACAATTCATTTAAAAATAAATACAACATTTCTTATGTAGTAATCTTGGCCCAGGAATTGTTGGATATTTGAGAAATCTAATGACAACCTTTGGCTCATCAATATGATTATAATTTCACTGGTAATAATAACTGCTGACTTAAAAAGTAATCTGAAAAAAGATGTGGTAGTTAAAATGAGTTTGAATGATGTATTCTTTTTACTCTTCCCAGAGCTACCACAGAATGATTTCACAACCTTGAGAAAGTCACTGACCTCCTATATGCCTCTATTCTTATCTCTTTAATGTAAAGCTAATATCTTCACCTTATTATCTACTTCAGTAATGAAGGTGTAAAGACTAATAACCATAAAAAGCACATCAGGCTTTCTGGAAGTCAGGCTCAGTATAAATAAGTATTTATGAAGCAGAGCACAGCACGAATTTATAAATCTAAAGACAAAGTTTTTATAATGTATCTTGGAAAAAAAATACACAGGGCAAATAAATCATCTTTGATATTCATTTTTCTGAAGGTACCCCTGTGTCCATCATATTCCTTGCATTATTAATCTGAATGAAAGGCCTGAGGAAATTTTTATGTCATTGCACTTAGCATTCAGTTATGGCTTCCCAATGCTAGGCAGTGAAATACTCATCTTCTACTTTAAGCACCGGATTTACTGCTCCTAATGGGAGATTTGCATTTGTTTTAAGATTACAAATAACAATTATGCCAAAGCAATTACTCTCAACCTCAATTTGTAGCTCTTGTTTGCAGAAGGGCACTTTCATCTGTTCGATTTATTTTCATTCTCATTTTGGCCTGGAGGTATTTCTAAATAAATCAATCACAGTAGATGTTGGAACAGGTCTATTGAATAACACCTAGGCTGACTACACACACCGTATTGGGAATAGAGGAAATTATGACTATAACTCAAATGAAAACAGAAAGCATACTTCTGGGGTCAGTCATCTGAATAAATCAAGAGAAAAAGCTGTTGCGCTAGTTCACTAAACAGTGTGCATTCCTTCCCACTTATTCTTCTAAATAGTTAAACTTTGTCATGAACTTCCTGCTGTGCCAAGCACTATTAAGCCACTTTACCTTTTTTTGTTCCTACTTTACAGATCAAGAAACGGAGGCAAAGAGAGATTAAAGAGCTTGCCCAATTTGAGAAAGCTAGTGAGTGGGACAGCTAAGAAGTCATCTCACACCTGACCCTGGAATCGATACTCTTATCACTTCACTCTTCTGCCTTCCCATGATGAGGCAGGTACATCCGGGGCAGTATTGCTGTCTAGGTTGTTGTTACATTATGGTGAAAGACTAATTCCAATATGAAGAATAAATCGAAAATTTATTAATTATGACTATGCTTCTATGTCTATTGTCAACACCACTCATATTTCTTAAGGAGAACATAACATAATGAAAGGCCATGAGTAAATAATTGTATTTTGACTATATGCATATATAATTGAATATAAGGATCTCGTCTTTTTCTTTATACTGGGACCTGCTAATCTAGGAACAGTTCTTTAGTTGGCATCCAAATTACAATTACTCTTAACTGTTAAACTGAAAAGAACTCTATTCCATAAATTTAACTAATGTTCTTCCTTGCTGAAGACACTGACTTATAATTAGTTATTCCTTCACTTTTATTATATGTAATATATACTTAATGTAAAACTAATAATGGAGCTTCCGAACAGAGGAATCAAGCAGAATTTATTGCCAAACAATATGGTCATCGCTTCTAATCAGAATACTAATTAACATTAAACATTTAAGTAAATATTAAAATTTTGATCTCTAGTGATTTTCTAAAGAAGCTTTTCAAGGCTCATGAAATATGTACTCAGCATAGGAAATTGAGAAAAATAAAAATGTAGAAAGAAGAGAAAAAGTACCTATAATACCCTCTGTTAGAGAAAAATAATGGGTTACCATATATCTTTTCAAAACTTTTCCATGAATATTTTAATAAGAAAATGTTTATTGTTGAATTAGAATGTCTACACAGCCCAAATCTCTGAAATAGTTTCCAAATTTTGAGTATTGTGCATAGCTAGGAGCACATAAATAATATTTGTATATTTTCTCCTCTAAATCATTAACTTAGTTTTTTTATGATAGCTTTATTTAAAATTAAATGTTCAATTTGTCAGATTATAAACATCTCCTACACTACGCTTAACCAAATAACTCTTTATTTGATGTGTTCTACACAACTTAGCACTGCACAGTTACAAGTATGTGTAGATTAACTCAGAGTCATGAAAACTGGCAGCTCCTACTTATTCCTTTCAGTCGAGGCAAGTCATACCCATTACCCATATGTAATGAATATAAATTATGACTAAAGATGAAGCCAAATGATATTAACTGTGTAAGAGTTTGCGTTGTTGCATACATGCAGTTTTATTTAAAGATACACTCTTGATTTTTGAGTTCAATTAAAATGACGTTTCTTTCCCCTGTTCCCTTTGGACAGCAATCTGTACTACAAAGTTACAATTCACTGTTCATTCACTGTTCCGCATTTGAACAAACAGAACAATTTACATCCTTCTAGAAAAACAAAACAAAACAAAACTGAACTGAGGTGCTAAGCTAAAATGGCTCTCTCTTTTCCAAGGAGGCAGTCTGCTTAGTAGAGACAGGGAGTCTCACCACTGATGGCATGCAGAAAAGCTGTTTACTGTAAATGCAAAGTTTTGTTGCAACATACATTATGGCTGGGACTTTTAAAAATACCACTGATGATTTTTTTTTACATCTATAAACAACTAGAATTAACCAATGACAGTAAAAATTTAAATACTGTTTGAAGATTTTTATTGTAAAAATCCTAAATATTGGTATAGGTAACAGAATTGGGGAGACTTGTTTGACTACTTTCTACATTTCATTTAAATATATTTCATTAGATCTAAATTAGGTATTCTAAAGGTAAAAGATTGATGACATTTTGCACTAAAAATACATATAATTATAGGGTCCAACTTCCCAACATGACTTGTAAATTACATAGTAAAATATTCAACAAGCCTGATTTCAGGGCCAGAAACCTGACCTGAAAACAGAACTCATGGGTGCATATTAAGTACAAAAGTCCTCCCAATTGTGTATGTTTTGAGTTGTTTATGTATAAGTAGGCAGATTTAATAGGAAAAACATATGCTCATTGTGGTGAATCAGAAGGACAAATCTAATATTTGTACTATAAATGTGAAGAGAGAAATATCGTGAAGACATTCTCAATGGAAATCATGCCAGTAATGAGCCTGGAAGAGTTCTTAGGAAGGCACTGTGATATGTCTAGCATAAAGACCTACAGGATTGGTGTAGCTCTTAACTGTATACCAGGATCATGTTACCCTGGGGAAATCTCTTCATCTCCTCTGAGTCTAATTTTCCTCATTCTGAAAATGGTGAAAAAAAAATTGTGGTACCTCACAAATCTTTAAAAATAATTACACATTAAGGTACTTTATAAATGCTATAGCACTCAGTGTGTGTGAGATGGAAAGAATCAATAGATATTAGAGGGTTCTAGGAGTACAATTTGAATGACAGTTTTCCATGCAATATTCTTGCCTCTAAAATAGCGGTTGGATGATGTAAAGGTCAAGAAAACATCAATACAGACACATATAGACCAAAAATAAAGGGATGGAAAAAGATATTCCATGCCAATGGAAACCCAGAAAGAGCAGGATAGCTATATTTACCTCAGGAAAAAATAGATTTCAAGACAAAAACTATAAGAAGAGACAAAAATGTCACTATATAATGATAAAGGTGCTAATTTCAACAAGGCGATATAATAATTGTAAATATATACACACTCAACACTGGAACACTCAGATATATACAGCAAATATTATTAAGAGTTGAAGAGAGAAAGAGACTCCCATAGAATAGTAGCTGGAGACTCCCCCGCATTCATCATTGGACAGATCTTCCAGACAAAAAAAATCAGCAAAGAAACATCAGGTTTAATCTGTACTATAAAATATATGAACCTAATAGATATTCATTCAAAAGCTGCAGAGTATACATTCTTCTCCTCAGCACATGGATCATTCCCAAAGATAGACTATGTGTTAAGTCACAAAATAAGTTTTAAAACATTCAGAAAAATTGAAACAATATCAAGCATCTCTCTGACCACAATGAAATAAAACTAGAAATTAATAATAAGAAGAATTTTATAAACTATACAAACACATGGAAATTAAACAATATGCTTCTGAATGATTGGGGGTCAATTCAGAAATTAAGAAGGGAATTGAAAAATTTCTTGAAACAAATAATGATGGAAACACAACATTCTAAAATCACCTGTGGGATACAGCAACAGCAGTACTAAGGGAGGAGTTTACAGCTATAAGTGCTTACATATTAAAAAAAGAGAAAACTTTAAATAAATAAACAACCTGATGATGCATCAAGGACTAATATCCAGAATCTACAAAGAACTCAAACAAATTAGCAAGAAAAAAGAAATCCCATCAAAAAGTGGGCTAAGGACAAGGAATAGACAATTCTCAAAAGAAGAAATACAAATGGTCAACAAGCACGTGAAAAAATGCTCCACATCACTAATGATCAGGGAAATGCAAATCAAAACCACAATGCGATATCACCTTACTCCTGCAAGAATGACCATAATCAAATAATAATAATAATAAAATAGATGTTGGCATGGATGTGGTGTATAGGGAACACTTCTACACTGCTGGTAGGAATGTAAACTAGTACAACCACTGTGAAAAACAGTGTGGAGATTCCTTAAACAACTAAAAGTAGAACTACCATTTGATCCAGCAATCCCACTACTGGGTATCTACCCAGAGGAAAAGAAGTCATTATATTAAAAGATACTTGAACACACATGTTTTTAGCAGCACAATTACACTTGCAAAAACATGGAACCAACCCAAATGCCCATCAATGAATGAATGTATAAAGAAATGTGGTATATATATACAATGGATAACTACTCAGCCATAAAAAGGAATGAATTAATGGTATTCACAGTGACCTGGATGAGATTGGAGACTATTATTCTAAGTGAAGTAACTGACAAATGGAATAACAAACATCATATGTTCTCACTCACATGTGGGAGCTAAGTTATGAGGATGCAAAGGCATAAGAAAGACACAGTGGACTTTGGGGACCCAGGGTGAAAGAGTAGGAAGGAGGTGAGGGAAAAAAGACCACTAATTGGGTGCAGTGTATGCTGCTTGGGTGATGGGTGCACCAAAATCTCACAAATAACCACTAAATAACTTACTCATGTAACCAAACACCACCTGTTCCCCAATAAGCTTTGGAAATTAAAAAGAAAGAAAGAGAAGTAATTAGATAAAAGAACATACAAATGCAGATTTTCTTTGGAAAGAGTGTTAATTAATCTTGCTAATTAAATTAAAGAACTGAGAAAGACACACACACAAACATACACACACACACAAAAGATCTTCACTATGACCAAGTGGGATTTATGCCAGTGATGCAAGGATGGTTCAATATATGTAAATCAATCAATATGATACATCATATCAACAAAATCAAGGACAAAAACCAAATGACTATTTCAATTGATGCTGAAAAAGCATTTCACAAAATTCATATCCCTTCATAATAAAAAAATCCTCAAAAATTGGGTATAGAAGGAACATACCCTCCTGTAATCCAAATGCAACAGACACATAGCTAATATCACACTGAAAGGGGAAAAACTGAAAGCCTTTCCTCTAAGATCTAGAACATGACAAGGATGCCTGCTTTCACCAGTATTATTTGACATAATACTGAAGTTTTAGCTAGAGCAATCAGATAAGAGAAAAAAATAAAGTACATCCAAACTGGAAAGGAGTAAGTCAAACTATTCTTGTTTGCAGATGATATGATCTCATATTTGAAAAAACCTAAGACTCCACCAAAAAACTAGAGCTGATAAACACATTCAGTAAAGCTGAAGGATACAAAATCAACAAACAAAATTCAGTGGCATTTCTATATGCCAACAGCCAACAATCTGAAAAAGAGATTTTAAAAATCCCATATACAATATCTACAAATAAAATTAAATACACAGGAATTACCACCAAAAGTGATAGATCTCTACAATAAAAACTTTCAGACATTGTTGCTGCACAAAATTGCAGAGGACACAAAAATATGGAAATACATTCTATGTTCATGGATTGGAAGAAAAATTATCAAAACGTCCATTCTACCCACAGCCATCTATGGATTTAATGCAATCCCTATCACAATACCAATGATATTCTTCACAGAAATAGAAAAAACAGTTATAAAATTTTTATGGAGTCTCAAAAGACCCAGAATAGTCAAAGCTATTCTAAGCAAAAAGAACAAAACTGGAGGAATGACATTCTCTGACTTTATATTATACTGTAGAGCTATTGTAACCGAATTGGCATTGTACTGGCATAAAACAGACACACAGACCCAGTAGAAAATAACAGAGAACCCAGAAATAAATTCATACATCTACAATGAACTCATTTTTGCCAGTGGTGCCAAGAACATACACTGGGGAAAGGACAGACTCTTTAATAGATGGTGCTGGGAAAATTGGACACCTATATGCAAAAGAATAAAACTAGACCTCTATCTCTTGCCACATACAAAAATCACATCAAATTGGGTTAAAAACTTAAAACTAAGACCTTAAAATATGAAGTGGAGGGTAGGTATGGTTAATGGGTACAAAAAATAGTTAAAAAGAATGAATAAGACCCAGTATTTGCTACTTCAACAGGGTAATCATAGTCAAAAATAATTTAATTACATATTTAAAAATAACTAAGAGTGTAATTGGATTGTTGGTAACAGAAAGGATAAATGCTTGAAGTGATGGATACCCCATTCACCCCAATGTGATTATACATTGCATGCCTATATCAAAATATCTAATGTAACCCATATATATATATGATCTATGACATGACATATGACTATGATCATATGAAAATTTAAAAACCCATGCAAATTAAAAAAATTTAAAAACATCAGGAGAACTTCATAAGAGATACTTAGCAAACTGGAGAAATAGAGAAAACCTTGAACAAAACTCTTGGCATGCAAAGATCCAAAAATTTGAGTCTAAATTCTATCTAAGGATTATATTAGAATTTGGGTCTTAGTAAGTAAATATTGAAATTATTATTATAATAACCAAAAGAATAAATAATCTGTCAGATATATAAAAATCTGAGGGAGGACTAAGAGGATAGTGATTGTCATCCAAGCTGGTGACCCTGACATGTGGAACCACGAGCTTCTCAAGGTCCCAAAATTGGGGTGAGAGGTGGGAAATTGGTGACAAGGGAAAGGTCTGGGGATTGTTATAGAAGAGTTAAATTGATATAACTAAATGTTTCACAGAGAGAGTGTAATAAAATACCTAAAGTTTCAAAATTCCAAACTATTGTATGATTTGTAGTGCTGGTATTATGAAAACTCTGTAAAAATGCTTATGAATTCATTTTACCCAATTTTATTAGCAGCCTCAGAAGGAAATTAAAGACTTTAATATTTAATTTTTCAACATTAAAGATCTCTTTAAGACACTAAATGAGTTATTAGAAAAGGCTAGAAACTATTTTACAAGCTCATATTCTAGATCATGTTTTTCTTTGCCAATATCATAAAGTGTGCCACTACTTATTTTTAACGGGCAAATCCTACATTTGGAAAATGATGCAGAAGGGGCATATTCACAATAATAGAAATAACAGACTTTGTCCTATAGTTAATTTTGTTCGTGATGCTATTTAATTTCTTTTAATAAAGAAGAGAAATATAGGCAAATTAAAATAAAAATTCAGTCTTTCAAATCTATGTTTTCCATATAGTTCTCTAATAATAACCAATTAGACACCTGATTTTAAGTTATTTTAGATAGAGTGGTAAAAGATATGTATTTAATTTGTTTGCAAAAATATTTGATTTATTACTCTCAAAAACATAACATTACTGTACATTTCAAACTGATTTCTTAAAAAGAAAAAAGTGAACTTAGAGGTCTATTAATTTATTTGCCTATCTATTCTTTCAACAAACTTACAACCTTACTAAATTTCAAATATTGAGTAAGACGATAATAGAGTTTGTGATTTGTTTCCCTTGACATGAATGTAAATTTTCATTTCACATTTTTCATGTACAAATATGTAAATGGATACATTCAAGTTCAGTGATAATTCTGTTATCTGACAAGGATCTGAAATGTAGTATGTGGTTAAACAAACATTTGGCTTAATAGGGCAATAGCACACATTATTGAAGAACTAAAATGCACATATTATAAAACCTATACTAATACTACTTAAATCTCTTCTTTGATTCAGATAATCTAAAAATCTCTTTAGTATTTTATGGAATATTACATTCATTGTGGTCACTGTTAGGCACATTAGCTAGTGTCATATGTTTAAAATGAACGGAAAATTCCATCTTGTGAACCAAGAACATTTCGGTAGCTGCTCTCACATGTATATAATTCAATACAGAGCTGAAAGGTATAGTCAGTTTTTCTACTCATCCTTACCCATTCAAAACCATTTTTTTTCTTTCATTAAGACTAAAACAATTTATGAAGGAGGACTGCTTGAAGTACTTTCTTTCCTGTCAGCCCTTGGGCTGATGATGTAATGCAATAATCCATCATGGAGCCAGGGAGCCCTGCTGGTGGATTACAGCAGTGGATCATCCATGTGCTGCTGGGCCCTGTAATATACTGAGACACAAAAGCAAAGCAGCTTTGAAAAAACTAAAACTTCCTAGAAAAGCTTCGTTTAGAATTTTTTAAAGTGTTATCAAAGATTGTAGGAAGTGGGAAATGTTGATGGACTAATTGAACAAAACTTACAGGTGTTTTTTTTTTTCAAAGATGATAGATTAGAGGGTTTCAGCACGCCTCAACCACCTAGCAACAGCAAGGTAGTACATAAAGATCAACTGTGTGAACTTTAATTCAAGAAAGACAACAGGAATCCACTGGAATCTTGAAGGATACCCCAAAGCTTGAGAGGAAAACACTGGCAAACAGCCCCCATGATGGTGTCTGGTTGTTCCAAGTGAGTGAAGCCCCAGTATGTGAGAGAGGCAGAGAAGCTCCCTCTGTGACTCACCTTTACACTGGGAATCCAAGCAGCCCAGGCCGAGGGAGAGGACTTTGCCTCTCCCAAGCCCTGGAATTTACTTAGGGAGAGGCTTGAAAATGCTGTGAGGGAAAGACACTGGGAAAAGCTGCAGACATTTCCCCAGATGCGGTAGGCACTGGAATTGTGCTCTCCCCCATCATAAGCCTGGGGCAAGAAGAGAGCTGCTACAGCTAGTTTCTCCTGGGTGGTGAGACTCGTAGCCCAGGCCAGCTTAGTGACCTGGAACTGATCTGTGTGTGCCATTGCTGGGTGCCCCACTCTGTCTCCCTGAGATTGTGGTGAAGCTAGGCCCTTTCTACTCTACTCCCAGGCAGAAATTCAGGCATCTGGAACACTTGCTTGCCTGCACCAGCAGCCTGATCCACCCATCCTTCCTAATCCTTCCTACTGCATTAATTGTGGTACAGCAAGACTCTCTGCTCCATGCCTGGGCATCCAAAGAACTGGCTCACTTGTTTCAGTAGCCTGAACCACCTCACTCTTACTGGACACAGATCTTGGTACAGAGCGACTCTCTCTGTTCTAAGCCCAAGTAGATCTTCAGGCATTAGGAGCAGCCTGATCACCTGGTTCACCAGCCTGGGTTGCCACACCCTTCCTAAGCATAGATGTGGTGCATTAAGGCCCTCTCTGATCTACATCCAGGCAGATTCTCTGGCATTCAGAACACTTGTTTGCCTAACTCAGCAGCCTGAACTTCCCCACTCTTCCTGTGCAGAGATCCTTGTGCAGGGGTACCCTCTCTGCTACATGCTCAGGAATATCTCTCAGCATTCAGAGCACTTGCTTGCTTGGTCTAGCAGCCTGAGCCACTCCACCCTTCCTGTACAGAGATCTTAGTTAAGGAGACCCCTCTCTGCTCCATGCCCAGGCAGATCTCCAAGCATTCTTCAAGACAGGTAGGCTCCAAGCCTGGTGAAGCAGACTGAGTCACCCCACCTCTCCTTTGTGGAGATTTTTGTGTAGGCAGACCTTCTCTGTTCCACACTCAGTCAGGTCCACAAGGCATCTGGAGTACTCACTCTCTTGGATTAGGAGCTTAGACCACCCCCTATCCCCATGCAGAGAACTTGGAGCTAAGGAAGTTTCTCCTAAGTGTTTGTCACACTTCTGAGTGTCTTAGGCCACCCACTGGCTTCTTTCTTGGTGCTAGTACTGTGCCTGCCATCAGGAAACCTGCAGGTGGATGTGCCCCAGTCATCCACTCCTATTTTGGTTCCCTGCCTACACCACCTAGGGCTAAGCAGGGAGCTCAGACCATTGTACAGTCCTCAAATCAGCTGATTGCCTGAGACAACAGACAGCTTCTGCAAATAACTAAGAATCAAGTATATACCCAGTCACATTGGCTGTAGCCAGCTCTTACCTATAAGTGACATTTATGGGCTTGTAGGATGAATTGCCCAGCCCAACAGCCAATATAAAGCCTGCTGAAAGACGTGCATAGAGCTATAAAAACAATGCCAAATGACCCTGTCCAGCATTCTCTACAGTCACATCCCCTAGGGAGGGGGAAAATAGAAAGAGAAAGAAAAAATAATAATTAAAAAATAATATTATAGAAAAAGAAGAAATCCTACTTGCATAGAAATGATTACAAAAATTAGAAGTGCCAGCATCTCCAGATGAGAAGGGACCAGCATAAGAACTCTGTCACCACGAAAAATCTAAATGTAGTGACACCACCAAAGAATTGTACTAGCTCTCTGGCAGTGATCCCTAACCAAAATAGAAACTCAGAAACGACAGAGGAATTCAAAGAATGGCTGCAAGGAAGCTCAATGAGATCCAAAACAAAGTTGAAAATCAACACAGAGAAACCCTCTAAAGCAATCCAGGCAATGAAGGAAGAGACAAACATCTTAAAAAGAAATAAATCTCAGTTTCTGGAATTGAGAAACTAATTTCTGGAATAAAAAACTTAAGGAATTTCAAAATACAATTGAAAACTTTATGAATAGACTGGAAAAAAACAGAAAAAAATAATTTCAGTGCTTAAAGACAAGTCTGTTAAACTAAGCCAATCTGACAAAAAAATTAAAAAAAAAATTTTTAAGCTGAGGAAAGTGTTTGAGAAATATGGGATTTTGTAAAGTTACCAAACCTACTAATTATTGGCATTTCTGAGAGAGAAAGAAAAAAGCAAACAACTTGAAAAACATATTTGAGGGAATAATAAAAGAAACTTCTCTAATCTTGCTAGAGAGGTAGACATTCAGATAGAAGAAATGCAAAGAACACTTATGAGATACTATACAAAATGAGTATCACCAAGGCATGTAGTCACCAGACTGTCCAAGGTCAATGCTAAAGAAAAAAAAAATCTTAAGGGCAACTGGAGTTAAAAAAAAAAAAAAAAAAAGGCAGATCACATACAAACGGAACCCCATTAGGGTAACAGCAGACTTCTCAGCAGAAACCTTATAAGCCAAGAGAGATTGGGAGACTACTTTAAGCATTCTTAAAGAAAAGACATTCCAAACAAGAATTTCATATCCCACCAAACTAATTTCATAAATGAAAGAGAAATAAAATATAACCAAGCTCTAAGGGAATTTGTTGCCACTAGAACAGCCTTATAAGAGATCCTAAAGGGGGTTCTAAACATAGAAACAAATGAATGATACCTGCTACCACCAAAACACACTTAAATACATAGTTTGCAAACCCTTTAAAGCAAAAACAGAATAAAACACAACAGAAACTACAAAACAAGCAGCTAACAACTTCACAATAGGATCAAAACCTCATATATCAATATTAACCTTGAATGTAAATGGTCTAAATGCCCCCACTTAAAAGGCACAGAGTGACAAGTTGGATAAAAGAACAAGACTCATCTTTCTTCTGTCTTCCAGAGACCCATTTCACAAGTAATGACAACACATGGACTCAATGTAAAGGGTTGGAGAAATGTTTGTTATGTAAAAGGAAAACAAAAAAGAGTAGGGGTTGCAATTCTTATATCAGATAAAGCAGACATTAAACCAACAACAGTAAAAAAAGGACAAACAAGGGCATTACGTATTAACAAAAGGTTATATTCAATGAGAAGACTTACCTATACAAAATATCTACACACCCAACCATAGAGCACCCGTATTCATAAAAAAGTACTTATAGACCTACAAAATAACTTAACCAGCAACACAACAGTAGTGGGGAACTTCAACACCCCACTGACAGCATTAGAAAGACTATTGAGGTAGAAAACTAACAATGAAACTCTGGACTTCAACTTGACATGTGACCAACTAGACATAATAGAAATCTACAGAATACTCCAACCATAAACCACAGGATATACATTCTTCTCATCTGCACACTGAAAATACTCCAAGATTGGCCACATATTTGTCCATAAAGCAAGCCTCAATAAATTCAAAGAAATCAAAGTCATACCAACCACACTCTTGGACCATAGTGAAGTACAAATAGAAATCAATACTCGGACGATCTCTCAAAACCATACCATTTTATGGAAAATTAAACGACTTACTCCTTTTGGGTAAACAATGAAATTAAAGCAGAAATCAAAAACTTCTTTGAAATAAAAACAGAGACACAACATACCAAAAGGTCTCTGATACGGAAAAGGCACTGTTAAGAGGAAGGTTTATGGTGCTAAATGCCTATCTCAAAAAGTTAGAAAGACCTCAACTTAATAATCTTAGCATCACCTAATGGAATTAGAAAAACAAGAAAAAACTAACCCTAAAGCTAGCAGAAGAAAAGAAATAACTAAAATCAGAATGTAACAGAATGAAATTGAGACCTCAAAAATCTGCACAAATACCAGTGAAACAAAAAGTTCTTTGAAAGGATAAACAAGATTGATAGATTGCTAACTAGATTAAAAAGCAGAAAAAAAAGGAGAAGATCCAAATAAGCCCAATCAGAAATGACAAACGTGGCATTATAACCAATCTCACAGAAATACAAAAGATTCATAGAGAATATTATGAACACCTCTACACACATAAACCACAAAATCTACAGGAAATGGATAAATTTCTGAAAACACACCATATCCCAGGATTGAATCAGGAAGGAAACACTGAACAGACCAATATTGAGCTCTGAAATAGAATCAGTAATTAAAAACCTGCCAACTAAGAAAGCCCCAGACCAGATGGATTCACAGCCCAGCCAAATCCTACCAGAAATATAAGGAAGAGCCTGTACCAATTCTACTGAAACTATTTCAAAAAATTGAGGAGTAGAGTCTCCTCTGTAACTCTTTGTATCAGGCCAGACTCACCATGATACCAAAGCTTGCAAAGACACAATGGAAAAAGAAAACTACAGGCCAATATCCCCAATAAGCACAGACATGAAAATCCTCAACAAAATACTATCAAATTAAATTCAACAGCACATCAAAAAGCTAATTCACCGTGATCAAGTAGGCTTCATTCCTGGGATGTGAGGTTGGTTCAACATATGCAAATCAATAAATGTGATTCATCATGTAAACAGAATTAAAAACAAAAACCATATGATCATCTCAATAGATGCCCAAAAAGCTTTAGATAAAATCCAAAATCTCTTCATATAAAAACCCTCAAGAAACTAGGCTTCAAAGGAACATACTGCAAAATAAGAACCACGTCTATGCCAAATCCAGAGCCAATATCATACCGAATGAGCAAAAAACTGAAAGCATTTTCCTTGAGAGATGGAACAAGACAAGGATGTCCATTCTCACCATTTCTATTCAATATAGTACTGGAAATGCTAGCCAGAGGAATCAGACAAGAGAAAGAAAAAGCATTCAAATAATAAAAGAAAAAGTCAAAAATAAGTAGCCTTTCTATAAATGAATAATATTAAAGCTACAAGCCAAATCAAGAATGCAATCCCATTTACAATAGACACACACACAAAATACCTAGGAATACATCTAATCAAGGAGGCTAAAGATCTCTACAATGAGAATTTTAAAGCACTGCTGTAAGAAATCAGAGATGACAGAAACAAAAGGAAAAACATTCCATGCTCATGGATTGGAAGAATCAATATCATCAAAATATCCATATAGCCCAAAGCAATCTACAGATCCAATGCTATTCCTATCAAACTGCCAATGTCATTTTACACAGCAATGGAAAAAAAACTATTCTAAAATTAATGTAGAACCAAAAAAGAATCTGAATAGCCAAAGCAATCCCAAGCAAAAGAACAAAGCCAGCGACATCACACTATATAACTTCAAACTATACCATAAGGCTACAGTAACCAAAATAGCAGGGTACTGGTACAAAAACAAGACACTTAGACCAATGGAACAGAATAGAGAACCCAGAAGTAAAACCACACACCTACAACCATCTATGCTTTGACAAAGTTGACAAAAACAAGCAATAAAGAAATGACTCCCTATTTAACAAATATTGCTGGATTAGCTTGCAAGCTATATGCACAAGAATAAAACGGACTGTACTTTTTGCAGTACACTAAAATTAACTCCAGATAGATTAAAGAGTTAAAGACCTCAAGCTGTAAGAATAGCAGAAGAAAAAGCACAACAAAGCCAAAAATTGACAAGTGGTACCTAAGTAAGCTAGAGTTCCTGCGCAGGAAAATAAAACTATCAAGAGAGTAAACAGTCTACAGAATGAGAGAAAATATTTGTAAAGTATGCATCTGACAAAAGTCCAATATCCAGAAACTTAAACAACTGAACAAGCAAAAGCTAAGTAATTTCATTAAAAAATGGGCAAAAGACAGGAACAGACACCTCTCAAAAGAAGACATACAAGTAGCCAACAAACATATACAAAATTATCATCATCAATAATCATCAGAGAAATGCAAATCAAAATGACAATAATATACTACCTCACACCAGCCAAAATGGCTATTATTAAAAAGTCAAAAAGAAAAAACAACAGATGCTGATGAGGCTGTGGAGAAAAGGGAATATTTGCACACTGTTGGTGGGAATGTAAATTAGTTCAGCTATTGTGGAAAGCAGATTGGAGATTTCTCAAAGAACTTAAAACAGAGGTATCATTTGACCCAGCAATCCCATTACTGAGCATACATATTAAAAAACCCAAATCATTCTACCAAAAAGACACATGCACTTGTATGTTAAATGCAGCCCTATACCCAATAGCAATGACATGGAATCAGTTTCAGGTGCCCATCAATGGTGGACTGGATAAAGAAAACATGGTACATATATGCCACGGAATACTATGCAGCCATTAAGAAGAACAAAATCATTTTCTTTGCAGCAACGTTGATGCAGCTGAAGGCCATTATTCTAAATGAAATAAGACAGAAACAAAAAAACAAATACTGTGTGTTCTCAATTAGAAGTGGAAGCAAAACATCAGGTACCCATGGACATAAAGATGGTAACCAGGGACACTGGAGACTGCTAGAAGTTGGGGGGAGGGAGGAAAGCAAGGGTTGAAAAACTGTTGGGTACTAAGCTCAGTACCTGGGTGATGGGATCATTCATACTCTAAACCTAAGCATCACACAATATACCCAGGTAACAAACATGTATATGTACTCCTGAGTCTAAAATAAAAGTTGGAAAAGAGTAATTAAATGAAACATTAACAGCTAAAAAAATCCTTCAAGGTGTAATAAAAGGGAAAACAAAAGTTTTCTAGGTTCCAGTTTACATGGAAATTTACTTTGTATGTTAAATAAACAACAAAAGTTCAATGAGAGAAATTAAGTTTAGAAATACCCATGGGCGGCCGGGCGCAGTGGCTCACGCCTGTAATCCCAGCACTTTGGGAGGCTGAGGCGGGTGGATCATGAGGTCAGGAGATTGAGACCATTCTGGCTAACACGGTGAAACCCTGTCTCCACTAAAAACACACACAAAAAAATTAGACGGGCGTGGTGGCGTGCGCCTGTAGTCCCAGCTACTTGGGAGGCTAAGGCAGGAGAATGGTGTGAACCTGGGAGGCGGAGTTTGCAGTGAGCCGAGATCGCGCCACTGCACTCCGGTCTGGGTGACAGAGCGAGACTCCGTCTCAAAAAAAGCAATATCCATGGGCAGTGAATCTCATGAAAGGAGAAAAAATTTTTAAAGTGGGTAACTTCCTAATCTGAAGAATAAGGTTGATGCTCTTATTCTTAGAATATTTTTGATTCTACCTAGAAAAAAGAAATCTAGTCTAGTAGACAGTGGTATCCTGTAGTTAATGATAACCTTAATATAAACAGTACTTATTAATGGAAATTCTCTTTGTAAAGTTTAATTTCATCTGTTCTCCACTTTAAAATGAAGATCCAGGGACCTTGCTTGTGAACACAGAGCTGAAAAATAGTGGCTAAAGATGTGAGTCTAAGTCTCTAGGCTTTAAATGTAGCATGGCAGCATACAAAGGCTGTATATATCTTCCTCTCTCAGAGGTAAGTGTCAGTAAAAACTGATACTTCATTCACCTAATCCTGTGCCTGACAAACAGTAGCCACAGAATTAAAGCGATTTTTTTTCTTTTCTCTCATCCTCATTTAATCAGATGCTTCTTCCTTGAATTATAGGCTATGACAACACACTAGACAGGAATCCATGGGAAGCTCACATTTCACAAGATGGTAGAACAGTCATAGGACTGTTTTAAACTTGTCTCATTTCTTAGTGCTTATTCATGGTTAGGATCCATAGTCATTCTCTAATTGAGGGAAATCCAACAGCTTCTTCAGAAAATAAAAAAGTAATTTTAGAATAATGAATATGAAATCTTGATTAAATTCAAGAAATCAATTGCACACTACAGAATTGGACATAATTCAGTTGATAGCAGTTGCTCTTAAAAAGCAGAACAAACATAATGATTTTATTGATCATTGTATTAATGAATGAAAAATGTGAAGCAACTGCTCTCAAAGTTGAGCCAATAGCAATAGTTTCCAATTAGTGAGAGGTTATAGTCCCTTCAAACTCAATCCATAACTGGATTACACAGATTGCTTCTAGATGTTTTATTGATACAAAATAAAGAATGATGTTACCATCTGGAAACCATTTCATATTAGTAAGAGACAGAAGAATTGATTAAACAGAGCCTAGAGAAGGAGAAAAAAACCTAAGAATATGAGAGTTCTTAATTCTATTTGTGTGTGAAACATATAACTACCTTTATACTCAAAAAATCATATCTAACACACATGAGTACAGAATTCTGGGGGGTCAAGTTGTTTCTCAATTTAGAAACTAAATTGTCCAAAACTAGTTTTGGCTGTACTTTTATGTAACTACCCCAGGAGTTAACTGTCATTGTTTGTTAATGCTGATGATTCCTGTATTAGATGGGATTTGGATCATCCATCTAAGCTCTTCCAACCCTAGAATTCCTGCTTTTGTGGAAGCAGGTGGAAAGTGAGACTCACAATTGAAACTGGTCCAATTGCCCCACAGAACTGATATTTATGGTTTCTTTCAATACATATAGAAATTGATCCTCCCAGCCTTAAAACTTGAGAAAGTTACATTTGTCTTCTATCAGTTCCATTCTCAGGAAACCTACCATCAGACCCCCCAGATAGTATTAAGGAGCTGAAACTTACCAGATCACTGCAACTGGAAAATGAGACGCTAGTCCTGTCATGATTGTATCACTGACCACCTGCTTCCTGTTGACTAACCTTTCTTCCTTACCCCTCCCTAATTCCTTCTTTTCCTATACATTGTTGGATTTCTTCCATGCTATAGAAACTCCTAATTTTAGTAAGTCACAGAGATGGATTTGAGACTGATCTCCCATCTCCTTGGCTGCAGAACATGATTAAAGCCTTCTTCACTGGCAATACTAGTTGTCTCAGTGATTAGCTTTCTGTGTGGCAAGCAGCAAGACCTAAACTAAACTCCTAGTGTTTTGGTAACACAATCATAGAAATATTGAATCACAATAAAACAAATTTTTATACAAGCACGTAGCATGAATTAAATATCTTGCTCCTTCTATCTGGAGCACAAATAAAATAATGTTTTTCTTTGGGAGATGTTGTAGTTCTGACATGTGAAATTGTAATTGTGAGTAACAGTTATATGGTGATTTCTTTTTCTGTCATTGCATTTCTAAGCTATGATCCATTAGGCTAAATATTATTCATAAAGTTTTCTGTCACAGATTTAGAGCTGATTTCACAGTACTTTGTGCAACTTAGTAGAAAAAAGGAAAAGGTAAAGAAAACACAGTCTACATTATTAAGTTGTTTAAAGTTTGGTCAATATTTTCTCCATGAAAACAGAAATGACTACAGAAAGACAAACATCACATGTTTCCACTTACTCATTGGGATCTAAAAGTCAATATAATTGAAAACTTGGAGATAGAGACTAGAATGATGGTTATCAGAGGCTGGGCAGAGTAGTAGAGAGGTTGAGGGCAGGAGGTGGGTATGGTTCATGGGTACAAAAAAATAGAAAGAATGAGTAAGACCTACTATTTGATAGTACAACAGAGTGACTACGATCAATAATAATATAATCAGACAATTTAAAAGAATTAAAAGAATTGTTTGTAACACAAAGGATAATGCTTGAGGGGATGAATAAAACTATTATATTGGCAATATAATAAAACTATTATAATATAATAGACAATATAATACAACTATTATATTGGAATAATATATATTCCTATATAGTATATAAGAAGGAGATAAGAAATATTTAGAGGAGAAAAAAAGTGTTCACCCTCAAAGTTTTATGCTTTGCAGTCATCTCTTAGAAAATACTTTTCAGAAGTATAAGGATGAATATGAAGAAATGAGATGTTAGCAACTGAAGAAAAGCTCTTGTGGAAAGAACAATGCTAAATAAGAAAGATATTCTTTATTGTAAATAAGAAATTCATTGTTAGAGCATGCCAAATATTTGTAATAATGAAAAAAAGTTTCAGTTATTCATTACTATGGTTATGTAAAAGGATTTCCTATTTTGGGTGGGGGAAGAGGAATACTGATGTATTTAGGAGAGAGGACTCAGGTTCTACAGCTCTACAACTTCTTCACAAATGGCTGAGAAACAAACAAACGAGACAGAATGTAAATGTGGTAAAATTTTAACATTTGAAAATCCGGATGAATTTCTTTGTATAATTTTTAAAATTGTTCTGTAAGTGTGAAACTATTTGAAATAAAAACTGAAAGAGTAAAAAAGTAATGGCTTCTGTTTGTAGAGCATATGTGTGTATATGTGTTTGTGTGTCTGTTTATTTTGGGGTTCTAGAGACGAATAAAAGGAAAAGAATTCACGCTAAAAATCAGGAATATATTTAAAAACGGAATGTCTGTTTTGCATAAAAAAGAAAATCTCATAAGAAATTGATTTCATCTGGCCCACTTCAAGTACTCATGAAATGATACTGCTGTGGCTTTAGTGCTGCATCTAAGAGAATGAAATCAATCCCCCATGGAGGCTGTCATGGCATCTTGTTAAATGCCTAGCGAAGGTTAAGCACAATAATAATAGCTGAAGAGCAGTGGCTAGTGGATAATTGCTGAAAAGCTCATTGGAATTTCAAAGGTTAGGGATAGCAGGTGATAACTTACTTTGATGACTATAGTACAAATAAACTGTGGAATCCAACCAGCCGCCTAACTTGATTAACACATCAGCCTCATAGCCTAGGGAACTTGTCTCTTGCTGCTTGTGTCAATTTTTTCTCTTCTGCGTGATCTTCTCTTTATAAATATTTCTTTGTCTCTCCACCTCTTTTAGAAAATCTCTTACCTTGTTGGGCTTTCTTTCTCTTTTCCATTGCCCACCTATTTACTAGATCCTGTTTTTCTTTTTTATCCACTACTGACTGTATAATCAGAGCAAATTATATTTTATAAAATTTAGTTGTTGAGTTTAGTGAATATGACACAATATTATACTTAGAGCTGAGTTTTTCAATGTTTCTCTCAATTAAAAATTGCCCACAAATTGATATTTCCTTGGATTTGGCTCCTGTGGTTAAGTAACACTTGAAAAATGGACCAAAATTTAACCTTAGTTACAGACGTGTAGATATTAAGAGTAAAAAAACCTTACAAAAATCTTATTTCATAATTGGCTTTCAAAGTGCCAGGAATTCAGAGTAAGTAGTCTTGCTTCTATGGTAGCAGCCATTTCCTAGGGAGCTGGTGAAGATATTTTACAACAGATGCAATACTACCCAGGGTATACTGGATGAATAGCAGCCTGGCTATTCCTGAGTTGACTCAGGAGTTACTCAGTAAAGAATTCTTCTCTAATAACCAGAGAAGAATTTTTTGTATCGTTTCATTTTGTACATCTCGAAGACTGCAAAAACACAATTTTTAAAAAAGCAGACTGAAAAAAAGTTGAGTGCACCCAATAGTAGTAAGGAGCTTACCACGGCCTGGATTAAAATAGAAAGGCCTAAGGAATGCAGACGGTTGGATAACAAGGTGGAGTTCAGGAGCCAGGACATGACGAGCTGGCATCTGTACTAAGCCTTGATTGTTTGATTAATGGCTTTTTCAAACTATGGTACATATATCCTGTCTTGCCTCCCCTTATCACCTCCTCTAGCCCTTCACTCTATAAAATACATTAATATCCACACAAAATAACACTATTCCAATTAAGTCTTTCTTAAACATTAATGTACACACAAACACCTTGAGAATTTTGCTAAAATGCAAATTCTGACCCAGTAGATTTGGAACAGGGTCTGAGATTCTGCATTTATAACAGCACGAAGGTATGCCTGGGGCTTCTGATACATAGACAACACTGAGTAGCAAGGCTATATATCACAATGACTTTCCAGTGAATTTCAATGATATTCTATTTTATATTGTGTCTAATGTTTATATGGTTAGAAATGTTATCTCATCTTTCACCCAGATTTGTAAACTTTTGGGGTTTGGTTTCTACTTACATTTTATTTCCACATAATATACATTATAGTTTCAGATACATAGTGGGCATTCAAGGAATACATGCTCAGATAAATTCTACGTTAAATTCTACTTTACAAAGTCTTTGAACACAAATTTTCTTCTCCACATTTGAGAAACTTGTGTGAAATTTTGTTGGTTAGCACATGAAAATAAAAGCAGACTTAAAACTATAATTGATTTGAGGAGTGAGTGAAAAACACACTGAACAAGGTAAGTAAACACAAAGCATACTGCTGTTCTTTCATCCAATCTTAAAGCCATTTAGACATAGCATTTCATTTGTCACCAATACTCTCTTCTACTTATGATCCTCCAGAAGCCCCATAATAGAAGGGACTAGTGGGCTGGACAATTACTTTCTACTTAAGGCAGAAGAAAATAAGTAATTTTTGTAAGTGGTGTTAGAATCCTGGTTTATGTTTAAGACTAAAAAGTATTAAAGAAAAATAGTGGGAGTGAGTGTTCTAAGGGTGGAAAGGAAGAGATTTAAGGAAATATCTCATATACACTTATGATGCTGCTTCTAAAAACTTTTATCTCTCTCTGCCCCCAATCTGTTTTCAATCTCCTTGCAGAACTCTTTCCTTGTTTCTTCCCCATGCTTGGAAAAGAGATCACTGAAAATATGATCAAGACAATCTATTTCCAGCAGATGAAGAGGTTTAGGTTGCAAGTAAAAGTTCCCAGCATCATTAGAGTTTAAAGAGACATTGCGAGTATTTTGTCCAAACTCTCTTTACTACAAATTTCTAACATTTATTGTAAGACCATCATTGTATTAGGCATTTTGTTTCCTTTTAGTCTTTTTGGGTGGAGGGGGGTTATGTCAACTATCGTTGGTAGAAAAATTCAAAGCACATTAAAAAAAATGAATATCTGAATTATCTAAACCCACTGATGAGTTTTTTTTTTTTGAGACGGAGTCTCGCTCTGTCGCCCAGGCTGGAGTGCAGTGGCGCAATCTCGGCTCACTGCAAGCTCCGCCTCCCGGGTTCACGCCATTCTCCTACCTCAGCCTCTCCGAGTAGCTGGGACTACAGGCGCCCGCCACCACGCCCGGCTAATTTTTTTGTATTTTTAGTAGAGACGAGGTTTCATCGTGGTCTCGATCTCCTGACCTCGTGATCCGCCCGCCTCGGCCTCCCAAAGTGCTGGGATTACAAGCGTGAGCCACCTCGTCCGGCCGTTTTGTTTTTTTAAAAACCTTTCATCAACCATATTTAATAGTGACTTATAATAGTTATTAATAAACACAAGTGGAGATGTCATATAAAAATATACCACACTGTTTATTTTCCTTAATATGCTAATACGCAATGATGAGAAAGAGGCGGATAAAGGTGTTCTAAGGTTACCAGTTACACTGGGTTTTGTGTGTATGTTTTTAGTTAAATAAGCATCTTATTAAGAAGCGTCCTTGAATATAAATCATCTAAAAATCTTGTTCACAGCACGTCGGTCAAATTGGCTTTGCACTGAAACATCGGTTTTTTTCTCCAACACATCCACACATCCTGAGGTCCACCACTCACCAAGTGCCTTTGAAATTCTCGCATTAGTGTAATATGTAATTAAAATAAAATACAGGGCTTTTACATTTCATTTAAGGAATATATATATATATATATATATATACTTTCTACATTTATATTATATATATAAATATACATATATTCCTTAAATAAGAACATGTAGAAAGACAAAGTTTAATTTTTAAAATCACGCAATTTAAAATGGATCTATGCAAATGATAGTGGGATATTTATATTTTCTAGAGTAAGTGTTGCTATAGTGCAGAAATATAGTAAATGTAGTTTACAATTAACTTGCCACGTAGCTTTGCAATAGTGCTATTTTTGATAATGTTTTGTTTTAAATTTTGACATTAATCACAAATTTTGGGCAAAAGTCAGACTTTGTTAATACTATCAATATCATACTTTTTCAGATTTGCACACTACAAACTGTACTTTACCTCTTAAATATGAAGACCTCCTTAAGTCAGAACCCCTTTATGTTTTATATTAGACTATTTTAAAATTAATATCATTCTTAAAACAATACCTTTGATACACTAAATATGGAATCTTACTCTCAAATCTACTAATTTTAGAGAAAAATCTCACACTTTTCCCTGACAAATGACTAGTTATACAGAGTCATGGCGTGAAAGGGGTTTCTAAGCGTTCCATTCAAATAACATCGTCTTACTTTCATTTCGAGAATGGGCAGCATTAAAAGAATGAAGCAAAACATTAGGTCAAAAAGAAAACACAGGCAACAAGGCTGAACATATTTTGGGGAGCCCAGCTGACCCTGCCAGAAATATCTCCTAGAGAGCTTTCCCAGAGAAATACAATGTTCCGGAAATAGCTGTTAGTTAAAAACATTTACTATAGTATTAAGTCAGCTAACTGGCTTAAATGGTATTCCTAAAGTCACTATCTAGCAAATAACAAGTTTCAGCCACCTTTACCCCATACATGCGTTAAAGTAGAAAAGAAGCAGGGCATGACGTTGTATGTGTAAAAAGAACGTTTTCTACCAAGACCTGTACCACTGCTCTTTACACCTTAACTAGTTAAACGTAGTCAATGTTCTTCTCACAGCCTAGGTATTTAAAATAACCAATATGTGCCTTAAATTTAGCCTCCTGACAGTTTACCTTATTATGTAAAGGTGTTTCAAAGTATTATAGCTAGATTATAAATGAAGACAGAAACACTTGTAAGGAAACAAATTAAAGGAATAACTTTATTTCCTTTCTCTAAGGCTTACAAAATAGATTTCACTAAGATTGGCTTTGCTCCCTGAAAACACTATAAGCCTTTTTTTTTCAATTACAAAAAAAAGTTAGCATATACACACTCCAGTTCTTGCTGCCCTTATTTCCCTATTCATTTCGATATTTCTTTATTCACTTTGCATGTTCTTGTTTATTTTCATAGCAATTTATGCTATATACTACTTCTGTAATATAAAGCAACTTTAGCCAGGAAGGCATTTCTTTTGTCTGAAAATGAGAACCAAAAGGGGAAAAAGAAATCCATTACAACCTTAGTAGCTATGTTATTTGATATAACATTGAAACCTGAAAAACACACAATAAGATTTCCCTACATTGTCTAATGAAAAGTTGCAAGTATATTTTCACTATATATTGTTCACAAATGCTTTAATCTCCCCTGACAAATGGTCTGTAGCTAATCTCTAAAATCTTCTCTTGCAGTACTACAGCTTAAAAGATTCATACCATCAAACACTGTACCTCAAAGACTAATGTCTACTTTCCAAATTTCAAATACTGTAGCCTAATAAAAATTTAAGGAGTCTGAGTTCCTCTCCAGGGAGCAGCTGTCAAGCATTTCTTGAAAGAAAAAAACATAAACAGCCTCCACCTAGAGTATCAATGTCTTGTCTTTGAGAAAAGACATAGTAAGGGCAAGTGTTTTTAATAAAAAAAATGCAAGTTACGCTATTTGATGTTAAAATGATGGGCTTTAGATCTCTCAATAACTGTGTAACAAACGCATTCCAAATATTTAAGATGTTTTTATAAAATGAAAATCTATCTACGATATATATACTATAAATACACATGCATGTATATAAATATATATACATACAAACATATGCACAACCATCTACATACACACACACAATCTACTTAGGGGGCATTTTTCCTATGTAACCTCTTTCATTGTCGGTTTTCTGCACAAAGTCTGACTTATCTTGCTTATAGCTGTACTTCATTAAGTCATGACTGCCCTGGAGACAAAACAAAGTTTATTTTAGTTCAGCAACATTTCACATTTTGCTCTCATTGCAACACATTTCATCAATGATCCTTCATTTACACTTTCCGGTTCAGTAAAATTCCTTGTAGCAATATTCCTTCATAAAAACTTGATGTGAAAAATCTTGCGTAGAAAGGACCAAATCACTTACTTTGTGTCACCTACGGAACAATTTATTTGAGAACAGGGAGCCCTAGATTAAATGGGAAATATTGTCACCCTCTTCCACGGAAATGCAATCTTATTTTTTCCATTACGGCACTTAAAAGTATATTTATACTATCACCCTAAATAATAAAATTTATTTTTAAAAATTTGGTATTGAAGTTCTTTATAAAATGAAGCATAAACTCTTTAGTGATTCATTTTCTGTCCAGGATGCCTTCTGCTGACGTCAACTTTGAGAAGAAAAAAATGCTATTCTTAAAAAATGATGGTAGTTCTAGATGTCTTCCTGATTCCACAATAACCTGATATAATTCAGTAAAGATGAATTATCATCAAAATTTTGCCATGGGCCATTAACCACATATGGAAATGAATCACAGTTACATTTTATTTTGGTTACATTGTGTTTCACTCTTTCGTGAATGCCAAAGACAATAAAATACACAAATAGAGAAATTCACAGCCATTTTGAATTGGCTAGTGTTTGGAAAAATAGCCACTAAGTTAAAGGAGAGAAATTCAATTCAATTCACTCAAATCACAGGCATGTACCACCATGTTTGGCTTTAAAAAAAAGTTTGTAGAGACAAGGTCTCATTATGTTTCCCAGGATGATCTCAAAACTCTTGAGCTTTGGCGCTCCTCCCGCTTTGGCCTCCCAAATTTCTGGGATTATGGATGTGAGCCACTGTACCTGGCCAATTTCAGAATCTTCAGAGCTCAATATGTAGCTGATTTTTGAAAAAAAGTTATACTATAACATATTGTGATTTTAATTATGAGCCAACTTTGACTCAATTTAAATTCAATAAAATCATAAACATTTCAAAGATGTTTCCTGTTTTAAAATCATGAAAACATAAGTATACATACAAATGTGATTATTAAGTTGTAGAGTTGATGTTAGAAACCAAGATAATGCTCAAGACCTCTGGACAGACAATATGATATGTTCACTGCAATTTTCTCTGTAAGCAAAATGCTACATGTATCTATACCTATCGGTATTTCAAATGTATGTGGGAAAGTGAATATCATGTCTACCTTCACATTTGTTTCAAACCTAAGGAAAATTGAGTTTAACATTGTCCTTGCAATGTTACCTTGCTTACATTAGTATAATCATCATACTGAGCATTGTCCTATGAATGCAACTCTCACAATTTATCAATATTATAAATTGTGGTAAATTCTGTGAAGTGTTGAGGAAAAGTCGAATAAGGGAGTGACATATTATAGCTAAGCCTCTTTAAGAAGTGCCATTTGAACTAAGATTTGAAGCCTATGAAATCAGTCAATAAAAGAGGCTGGTTTCCCATGTAGAGGACCTGAGCTGGTATTTTATGTCTGCAAAGCATAGTGATGGAGATGGGAGTCAGGAAGTAAAGTCAGAAAGGTAGGCAAGGGCTAGATCAGAATTTAGAAGAGACAGGCAAGGAATGTACATTTTATTCTAAATGCATGAAAAGATAGTAAAGATTTTTAAGCAGATGAATAAAATGATTTGATAAACTTTAAAAAGTCATCGTACTAGGTGCTGAACAGATAATGGATGACACAGATGTGGATGGTTTAGGATTATTATGTTATATTAAGTATCTGGTTTTCTTAGTTGGAGATTAAATAAAAAATGTTTCCACATAACATTATAGGACTCACTTGATGCTCAATGAATACTGTGTCAGTCTAAATGATATGTCCTTTAAACCTAATATGTTTAATAAGCAAAGTACTATTAATTTTTTTATTATATATATATTTTTATTATACTTTAAGTTCTAGGGTACATGTGCACAGCATGCAGGTTTGTTACATATGTATACATGTGCCATGTTGGTGTGCTGCACCCATTAACTGGTCATTTACATCAGGTATATCTCCTAATGCTATCCCTCCCCGCTCCCCCCACCCCACAACAGGCCTCCGTGTGTGATGTTTCCCTTCCTGTGTTCAACTGTTCTCATTGTTCAATTCCCACCTAAGAGTGAGAACACGTGGTGTTTTTTTTGCAATTTTTAAATCTTTAAATATTTCTTTGACATTAAGAACATCTGTTTGTTTTTCCTTGTGAAGAATCTAAAATACACTAAATATGGTTTAGATGATATATTTATGTATACAGAAGGATAGACATATAGATACAGACATAAACTTTTTTACTATTTGAATATTATGTGGTACATTTGAGATAATTCTAGATGAAAAGCTTAGCTCTACTTCTCTTCAAATATTCTAAAGTTTTAGTTAGTGATTTTTATTTCTCACCATTATATTTTGAAATTCAGAAGAAGACAAAAATCAGACTTGTTCTGGATGAAAACTTTTGAATGTGATTTGTGATTAAGGCCTTTTCATAATGTTCTGATATTAGAACAGATACGTAAAGGTGTTTTGGTACCTATACTCTTTCTCTAATAGTTATTTTTTTCTATTCACATTATGAGGTCCAAAAATTGGTATATGGAAGTTCATGGTATATATATTTTTTTCTCAGCAAACTTTTAACTCAGAAATAGAGTTTTAAAATAATTTTTTTTGTCCATCTGTAGTGTGGAAATCAGTCGAAGAGCAAAAGAGGAACTCTTTCAAAGACTTTAGGAATATCTGTGTCTCATTTAATACTCAAGTGGTTCAGGCAGCACATTTGTTCTAGATCAGTCACTCAGCGCTTAATACAGAAAACTTTGTAGAACTAGGTTACACAAAGGAAACCCATCAACATAACACAATGATCTGAGTAAATCTGTATCAAGCTGTGTACGTTTTCAGAAGGCTATGTAAAGGTTTACAAAGAACAAACATCCTAGAGATTCATAGAAACTTAATCTATCTGTGATACATTTTTATTAGAACTTTATTAAAAAAGATAAATACATTCTAATTTAGAGGCCTCGGGACAATTCAACATTTCAGAGGAATGCAGGCCCATACTATGGCAAAGATGTCAGAAAAAATTTTAAACATCATGCACATGATCAGCGTATTCAATATTACAGCAACTATTTCAAATACTCACTGATGAAATTAGGAGACAATGGCCGGGCGCCGTGGCTCACGCCTGTAATCCCAGCACTTTGGGAGGCCAAGGCGGGCGGATCACGAGGTCAGGAGATCGAGACCACGGTGAAACCCCGTCTCTACTAAAAATACAAAAAAATTAGCCGGGCGTGGTGGCGGGCGCCTGTAGTCCCAGCTACTTGGGAGGCTGACGCAGGAGAATGGCGTGAACCCGGGAGGCAGAGCTTGCAGTGAGCAAAGATTGCGCCACTGCACTCCAGCCTGGGCGACTGAGCCAGACTGCATCTCCAAAAAAAAAAAAAAAAAAAAAAAAAAAAAAAAAAAAAAAAAAAAGAAGTTAGGAGATAATGAAGGTAGAAAGTAAAAATTATGACTATTAACAAATACGGATTGATCAATTCATCAACAGATAGCAAACTTTTTATTAATAAACATCTTTTTTATAAGTTGTAATACAAAAACAAATTATTAAGTTTGTAGAAGTGAGGGTAAGTGAGGAATTAACTAATTTTATATAATCAAATGTTTCAAAGTGAAGGAGGATTTTTTTTTTTTTTTGGCTTTCTATGTGTAAAAGACACGACTCATCAATATATGATATTGCAGCTCTACTCTGTTAGGTATACACACTTATATAGAAGAGAAAGAGGGGATTATGTGAGCTGTAGAGATGTTTCAGACTTGGGGGGAAAAAAAGTCTATGAACCAGAGAATTCAAAGGCAGAGGAGAGTGTCCACAATGAGAAAAATGCTATTAAGACAAATGGCCTGCTGGATTGAGTACTGCTAGTTTGAGAGGACGTAGTTGATGTAATTATTGTACTACAATGACCAGCATGCTACAGGACTAATTTTTGTTTCGGAATGTTTATTATCAATAATTTAATCTTTGATTATTTAATGTTTTCCTATGCCACTGTATTCTCCAATATTACGGCTTTCTACTCTCCATCACTGTACTTCCTGCTCCAAACAGAAGTAGTGATTTATCATTTCTTCCTAATATTTACCTTTTGAATCTCTGCTAGATAATGGCTATGACCTTTAATGATAGCTGCAGCAATGATCAGATAAGAGACTTCAGTATTCATATTGTTTCTTATTCGATTATGCTGTGTAACTTTCTTAACTTAGGCTTAACTGCAGCTCCAAATGTAATTCTAGGAAGGTAGGGTTGGCTCTAGAACAGTGGTTCTCAAATAGGGGCAATTTTACTCTATAGGATTCATTTGGCAACGCCTAGGGACATTTTTATTTGTTACAACTGAGAAGGTGCAGAGATCAGTAATGCTGTTAAACATCCTACAGTGCACAAGAGAGTCCTCCACAACATATAATTTATTCGTCACAACATGTCAATAATGTGAAGTTGAGAAACCCTGCACTAGAAATATTTATTGTTTTGTAACAACTTTGCTGAAATACATTAACTTTGATACAGAAAAGAGAGGATGCAGAATTAATTATTTTTTGTAGGTGCCAGTATATATTTACACTTAAAATATTAATAATGCCCACTATGTGGTCATATTTCTGATATTTTAGAGAAATAACTAAGTTTCTATTGAATAACTATGTATTGTCCATGTTACTAGCTGTGCAATGGCAACTTCTACAATGGTAACTACACTGTGACTGGTTTGCTAATTTCCAATTATAGTGTATAAGGACAGGGACAAATAATGTTTTTAAGATTCTTTCAGGGAAAAGTAGTAAAATATTAGAGATTATGAATCAATAAGCAGTGTAATTTATCCATGTATTGAATATACACACCTTGAGTTTCTTTACAGGAAAATATGACTTTTTAAGTCACACTTGACAGAATGCAACACCTGTTTAATCCAGCTTGTTTTCCTTTTTTCACCTAGTTATTCAAAAGCTCTCAAACCAATTTAATACCCAACCTCAGTGACTTGCTTATCCAGGTTTTCTATGCTACCCAATTTTCTTTTCCTTAGTCTGTATTCTGTGTTATTATTATCTATCATATCTTGTTCTAGTTTTAACCTGTAAATCACTTCAAATATTTTTAGAGATCTTTGGGTTAACATTTTAGAGTTTTATTAAGTTTATCAATATTTCTTTAATGGCTACATTATTTTCATAAAGTGGTGATAGTTTTAAAGGCCATAAATAATAAGAACCTAGCTGCCCTTACATTCAAGGATGCTTATAATTTGATATGAAAATAAAGAAAAGCATGCTAACAACTATTGAACAAAGCATAAACATTAGAAAAGATAGGGACAGATTAAGTGTACAGAATGCTGAAAGTCACTTTTCTTTGTGAAGTAGAGAAATATTAAGGCTTTGGGATAAAGTTGGCTGCTGAAATGTAGAATTTTAACACACGCAGAAGTCAGAAGAAGAAAGCATTTCAAAGGAATGGCATGGAGGGAGGCGGAGATAAGAAATGGCTAGGTTTGGGTTACAGTAAGAATTTTTGGTAGATAGTATTGTTAGCTTACTCCACAGTGCTGGCTAGTTATGACTGTGTGATTCGATTCTGGCCAATGAAACCCTGGGGGACATCAAAGGTGGGTTTAATGCTACTCTGAAAGTTTTTTCTCCTCACTAAATGTAAATGTATGAGAGCTTAATGAAGTTATGCCTGTTGGAGGAAGTTTTGCCTTAGGAACTTCTTTTCTACCCACTAAGAACTTCCTTGTTCACCATGTTTTGCAAATCAAAGTATTCTAATTGATAACATAAACAGATGTGACCAGAACATTAGCACACATAAAAGAGGAGTAGGAAATAATGTAAGAAAAAAATGGGTCCTGTTGTTAACAGGTTTTGAATGATACACTGCAATACCTTGTACTTCATTTGATATGCCCGTGGAAGGCCTGCAATAGCAGAATAATACAATTGTGGAAATGTGTAGTACAAATAATAAATGCTTTACTTTACCACTGTATCATGCACATACTAGGGCCAGAGACATTGTAAATGCTAAGTAAATATTTGAGGAATAATACGAAGGAAAGAAATCACACAAATAGTTATTATAGAGCCTTAATGGCCAACTATCTTTGATTTCTATTTAATAATTCTATTTAGATTTAGAGCAAGTAAAGTTTCTTCTAACCCATGCAAAAGTGTATATGATGTATTTATCAAACAGATTTATATATTTAATTAGGAGGAGATGATTAAGTGCTAGTAAATTGGGTTATGCTGCTGAGTATTAATTATATGTTACTGAAAACAGATTTAAAGATAGGCAAGAGAGTGGGAAGGAGAAAAAAATGCAAGTGTAGCTATAGGGTTATGGCAATTTGGTATGTATTTCTAAATTAGCAGAGGGGAATGTATGTTTATATTTACTTAAGCACTTGTAAAATGGAGATGTACTTACCATAGAGTTGTAATTACTTAACACCCTATCATTTCTTCTGGGAAATGTATGACTTCTGTAGGATTGTATTATCTAGGACATATTGTGTCCCCTTTTACATGTAATCTAAGCTACTAAAACTGAACAGAAACCTAACACATTCACAAGTAACACATTTTTCTAAGGACCTCTTTTCTTTTAAACCAGAAAAACAGTGCAACATCTAAAAATGGGAAAATATCCATACTCCTTAATCAAATTGGAGAATAGCTCGTTTGTCACTGATAAAGTTAATTCATTGTTCAGTTTAGTAGCTTGAAACTGTGTGATGCCATGTTCTTCACTGAATGACACACATTCTTTTGTAGAAGTGTTCTTTTGCAAAATGCACACCAGAATGTTGGTAATTGGGGCATGCAAATTTGTTCTGCAACTAAGAACAAGAGGAGGATTTAGAAGCTATTTTAATGTGGTAGTTCATTTATGTTTAAAGTATAATAATATTCATGTCATTATCATGTATTATTCATATGCAGTGTTTGAAGTGGAGGTCTTTCCAAATATATTAAGAAACTCTTATTCACAATAATCTAATTAATTCCCACACCCTTTCTTCCTCTGATTTCAGCAAGTGTGAATCTTTAGGCTGAATTATATCACAGGTTTTAAACTAGCACGTTTTCGGCCAGATCCAGTGAGCAATGTGTTTTGCTTGGCCCACACAGTTTTTAATTTTCAAAAATTATTTTCCAGAATTTAAAAATGTGAAACCCTGTCTCTACTAAAAATATAAAAAAAATTAGCCGGGCGTGGTGGCAGCCGCCTGTAATCCCAGCTACTTGGGAGGCTGAAGCAGGATAATCACTTGAATCCAGGAAGTGGAGGTTGCAGTGAGCCGAGATCGCTCCTTTGCACCCCAGCCTGGGAAACTCTGTCTCAAAAAAAAAAAAAAAAAAAAAAAAAAAAAGCCATGAGCCATTACACAAAAATTCAGATTTTCACTCCCCTTTGCAAGAAGATCAGAAGCACTGGCAACAACGCACCTACATCGCATAGCAACAATTTGCTGTTGTTCGGTAGACCGGTAGGTGGGGCCCGTGCGCTCTGACTCCAGGTAGCCTCACTTTCATTGGTCTCCTGGAGTCGGGAACTTTTACAGACGCTACCCACGACATCCTTACACAAACCCTAGTTCACCTGGGTAATCTAGGCTTAGCTGTGGTTTGGCATGAACAAAAAATACTGGCCATAACTAGAATGCTTTTTCTATAACTGGGGACGAAGGGGGAGACCAATCTCAGCTATCAGGGATTCACTGGGTATCTACATACCGATAAACCATCTCGAACAAAAGTTTTCCATTCTGCTTGAAAGAATGTTTTTCATTCTTGTTCAAGTATAACTTTTATGAACGGAATTTTCTTCTCTTAAACCTGTTTTATGTAAACACTACTAAGAAGAATGGTATACTATATATTACACATTATTTTTAAAGGTCTACTTTGTAATTAAGATTCATGTCAGCCCGGCACAGTGGCTCACGCCTGTAATCCCAGCACTTTGGCAGGCAGAGGCGGGTGGATGCCCTGAGGTAATGAGTTTGAGACCAGCCAGGCCAAGATGGTGAAACCCCATCTCTACTAAAAATGCAAAAATTATCCCGGCGCAGTGGCGGGTGCCTGTAATCCCAGCTACTCAGGAGGTTGAGGGAGCAGAATCGCTTTGACCTGGGAGGCGGAGGTTGCAGTGAGCCGAGATCGCGACACTGCACTCCAGCCTGGGCAACAAGAGCAAAACTCCGTCTAAAAAAATAAAAAAGATTAATGTCAGATATTTTATAAAGAATTTTATTTGAATGATCTTTAAACATTTAAAATAATTTGCTTTTCTTTAAAATGAAAACTAAAAACACGTTTGCTGATCATTAACACTTATTGAGCAGTTATTAGTGGTTATAAGTTGTGCTGATTATATACTTTATCTTATTTAACCTCACAAAAAACATATTGTGTGTGCTATTGCTATTTTCATTTTACACCTAGAGATAAAACAACTTGCCTAACAATGCTTCTTTAAAAATCTTAAAATATTTCATAGACAACAATTATATATACTCAAAGTGTACAACATGATGATTTGCTATACATATGTCTTGTATATCCAAGTAACATTCTTAACCACTTCAGAAGTGTAAAAGAATAGAAGGAAAGAAAGAGGAAGGGAGGCAGGGAGAGAGGAAGGAAGGAAGGAAGGAAGGAAGGAAGGGAGGAAGGGAGGAAGGCAGGAATGAAGAAAGGAAGGAAAAGAGTAGAAAAGATTAATAGATTATATTAAGGTACATGCATATATTAATAGTAAATTTTGATTCTTAAACTTTTGATGCAGTTACAAGGTTTGTGCATGCGTGTGAGCAGGCACAAGTGTGTGCACACACACTAGTCATGATGTAAAATAGTTTTTTCTAACAGAAATTTGGTCAAAAGACTTTTCAACTACTGCACTATGGCACATTGCTCCCTCCTATTAGAGTTTGTAATATTTAATAAAGTTTTGTTGATATTTTAGGTAAAAGTGAAGTTTAGATTTAAATAACTTTTCAAATATATGCACCGTTAGCCTTACAGTGCATTAAATTATTAAGATGTATTATAATTTTACTAATCAAGAATGATGGCCATGTCCTAGACTTTTAGAGCATTATCTAGTCTTTTAAAAAGGAGAATTCCATTGGAATACAATCAGATGTGCTGCAAAATGCAAGTAGCAATGTCAAAGACAAGAATGATGATTCATTTTTAAAAAGCAGGTGTAATATATGTTTTTCAATGCCTTTTTGTTTAACTATTTCGTCTATTTTATCTTTTTTTTCTTTTTCTTTCTTTTTTTTGAGACGAAGTCTCACTCTGTCACCAGGCTGGAGTGCAGTGGCGCGATCTTGGCTCACCGGAACTCCCGCCTCCCGGATTCAAGCAATTCTTCTGCCTCAGCCTTCTGAGTAACTGGAACTACAGGTGCGCACCACCAAGCCCAGCTAATTTTTGTATTTTTAGTAGAGAAGGGTTTTCACCATGTTGGCCAAGATGGTCTCGGTCCCTTGACATCGTGATCCGCCCACCTCTGCCTCCCAAAGTGCTGTGATTACAGGTGTGAGCCACTGTGCCTGACCGTCTGTTTTATCTTAAACATCTTATTTCTATAAATACAAAATAGGTAACAAAAACAAGCAATGGGGAAAGGATTCCCTATTTAATAAGTGGTGCTGGGAAAACTGGCTAGGTATATGAAGAAAACTGAAACTGGACCCCTTCCTTACACCTTATACAAAAATTAACTCAAGATGAATTAAAGACTTAAATGTAAGACCTAAAACCATAAAAACTCTAGAAGAAAACCTAGGCAATATCATTCAGGACATAGGCATGCACAAAGACTTCATGAATAAAACACCAAAAGCAATGGCAACGAAAGCCAAAATTGACAAATGGGATCTAATTAAACTAAAGAGCTTCTGCACAGCAAAAGAAACTTAGAGTGAACAGCCGCCTACATAATGCGAGAAAATTTTTGCAATCTATCCATCTGACAAAGGGCTAATATCCAGAATCTACAAGGAACTGAAACCAATTTACAAGACCCCATCAAAAAGTGGGCAAAGGATATGAACAGACACTTCTCAAAAGAAGATATTTATGTGGCCAACAAACATATGAAAAAAAGCTCATCATCACTGGTCATTACAGAAATGCAAATCAAAACCACAATGAGATACCATCTCACACCCGCTAGAATGGCAATCATTAAAAAGTCAGGAAACAACGGATTCTGGAGACGATGTGGAGAAATAGGAATGCTTTTACACTGTTGGTGGGAGTGTAAATTAGTTCAACCATTGTGGAAGACAGTGTGGTGATTCCTCAAGGATCTAGAACCAGAAATACCATTTGACCCAGCCATCCCACTACTGGGTGTATACCCAAAGGACTATAAATCATTCTACTATAAAGACACATGCACATGTATGTTTATTGCAGTACGATTCACAACAGCAAAGACTTGAAACCAACCCAAATGCCCATCAATGATAGACTGGATAAAGAAAATGTGGCACATATACACCATGGAATACTATGCAGCCATAAAAAAGGATGAGTTCATGTTGTTTGCAGGGACATGGATGAAGCTGGAAACCATCATTCTCAGCAAACTAACACAGGAACAGAAAACCAAACACTGCATCTTCTCACTCATAAGTAGGAGTTGAACAATGAGAACACATGGACACAGGGAGGGGAATATCACACACCGTGGCATGTCAGAGGGTGGGAGGCTAGGGGAGGGATAGCATTAGGAGAAATACCTAATGTAGATGATGGGATGATGGGTTGATGGGTGCAGCAAACCACCATGTCACGTGTATACCTATGTAACAAACCTGCATGCTCTGTACATGTATCCCAGAGCTTAAAGTATAATAATAATACAAAAACTATCAATTGAAACAAGAATGCAATAAAGCATCGAAGTCTAAAATTAAAAAAAAATTGGTATATGAATTAATCAAGCAACATTGCATTATTCAGCTTCATAGATGTTGCTTATTCAGTAATTAATTTCTGCTATGAAGAATTTGTTAACCAATCCTAAACTTGTGTCTGATGGAAGAAAATAAACACATTGAAGTTTGAAGTAATTGACCATAATTTTATACATAGACTATTTCTCTGTGGTTTTGCCAAAGAGTGCATTGGGGGAGATGCTGTATACCCCCCAAATCTCCATCAGCACGTCATAAAGTCAACCCGAAGTAAATATAGAAGGCTAAGCTTTCATTTAATAGAAGTCTTTTTTGCTGGCTGCTTTTTAGCAAAAAAATTGCTGCTCAGGCTATACAATTACTGATTCCACTTGGAATACAGAGATTATGAAAGGTGACATCTTGAGGGAGACCAGATATGCCCTTTGTCAAGGTAATAATTGTAAAGTTACAACCAAATAATAATCATAGCATCTTTGGTTTCTGCCATTCTCTTCACTTTGGTTTCATAACTTGAATGAAGTTCTTAAATAAAAATTTCCCTGTGGCGAACAGTGGCTTCACTTGTCTTCCTGCTCTATAAAATCTGCAGTAGCCCATAAATTCCTTATTAAACAGTATTTATGTACTATTTAATATAAATAATATTACTGATTGATATGGTTTGGATGTCCCTTCCTAATCTCTGGGATTGTGATTCCCAGTATTGGAGGTGGGGCCTGGTGGGAGGTGATTGGATCGATGGAGTGGATCCCTCATGAATGGTTTAGCACCATCCCTGTGGTGATGAGTGAGTTCTCACTGAATTAGTTCACATGAGATCTCGTTGTTTCAAACAGCCTGAGACCTCCTCGTTCTCTCTCTTGCTCCTGCTCTTGCCATGTGACATGCTGGCTTCCTGTTGCCTGCCACCATGATTGTAAGTTTCCTGAGGCCTCACCAGAAGCAGATGCAATCACCATGCCTCCTGTACAGCCTGCAGAACTGTGAGCCAAATAAACCTCTTTTCTTTATAAATTATCCAGCCTCAGGTATTTCTTTATAGCAGTGCAAGAACACACATAATATAAATGCATATGTCTTTGTACCAATAATTTAGTGTTGTGCATAAAATTATATGTTCTTCATCCTGATTCCTATTTCAAATGTCCTATAATGCCCTGATTTAACTCTTTTTTTTGGCTTTTGGACGTCTTGCTATGCTTTAGTTCTTCATCTTTCTTTTTTCTCTTCCTAGAATACACCAAGCTCACTCTACCTCAGGGCCTTTGCTTGTATTCTCTGTGGAGAGCATTCTGCTTCTAAGTTCACATTTCTACTGTAAATCAGTACTGCTCCTTGAAACAAACCAGAAAACTTATTTAGAAAATTTGTACTAAGATACCTTGTAACTCAGAAACTATACCTAGGCACATACCCATTGAGAACCACTTATACATATGTATCAGGTCAAAAGTATGATCAAAAAGGATCAGAGCTGCATTAGCTGTAATGGCAATTAGAGAGAAAAACAAACAATCTGGAAGCAAACTAAATGCCAATCAAGAGTAGAATGGATAAATACACTCTGATGAATTCATATAGTGAATTATTATGCCTAGTATTGAAAAACAAATGAATATGCATCAACATAGATGAATGTCTAAAACAAAATGTAGACCCTCAAAAGGCAGTTATTAAAAAAGAGTATGCTTTCATGTATACAATGTATTAAACATACAAAATGATACTATATATTTAGGTACAGGTATATGTGATAAAATAATTAGGGAAACTAAGCAAGTGATAAACACAAAAGTAAAAGTGGTGACAACTTCTAGAGGTGAGGGTAGGGGGAAAGTTGAGATTAGAAGGGTATGTAGGGGATTTAAATGTTTGATTTCTTCACTAGATTTTAAGAAGCCGTGTGTTTTGGTTTTATATATGTGATATACACATGAAATAAATAATATAAATGTAGTATTAAATAATAACATTTTTCATGTGTTTAACATTTAATTTAAAAACTAAAATATAAACCATTAGTCCTTCTGTACCATATCCTGTTTTATTTTCTCATAACTTACAATTACCTGAAATGACCTTATTAATTTAATGCTGATCTATTTATTGTTCATCTCTCCCCACTTCTCTGGCAGACTGCAGGCTTCACAAAGCTGGCATGTGGCCTCTGTGGTTGAGAGCTCAGGATAGGAGACTCTCTAGCAATTAGTAGGTACTAAACATATTTGTTGACTTAATGAACCACCAGCAGATATTTATTACAAATATAACTCCAGAGTACTACGAGGAAGACATTTTCAGGTACATATGGATCTTTTCCTTATGTATCTTAGATTTTAATTACATTTGTTCAACATTGTATGTTTTCAGTGAATGAAACCATTTTCTTATCCAACCAAATTTCCCATACATGCACCCACTGCTCTTCCTTGTATATTTGGTCATTGACATGTGTGATTTTTTTTTTTCTTCACATGAGACATTTTGAATTTTGGCATTTAAATGAATCCTAATGTGACAAGATGAAAGATTAGGAAACACTTCAGCAACCCTCCTCTCATTTATTTTATTACTGGATAGGAAAATTACTCATAAATTTCCTGAAGGATATATAATCCTATTCCTGTTAACTGCCTGAAAAATGATTTGCTCGTATTTAAAAAAAGTCTTTGTCTTGTTAATTTCTTAATATAAAACAGTGTAAAAACTATTACTTAAATGGTATGGAAAAGCCTGAAGTACTTAATTACTAAAGAAAACCAGAAAAATGTTAAGTGAAGTGTAACAACAATTATAAGATGAGCTAAGAAGCCATTAAACAACATTTAACATATGCATTTTAAAATTTTCCTTTCACTAAAATTGCACTATTTGGCTTTTAATTATTCTAGAAATAACAAATGACAATACTTAAATATAGAGATTAAAAATAAATTTCTCACATCTGATTTTTAAAAAATAATCCATGACATAGAAAACTACAGAAGATATTGTCAACCAAGAGCAATTCAAGAATTTTAATGTTCCAGATGGTGGAAGATGACATATAGTAATGTGGAGTAATGGCTAAGCCCATTGCTGAACCATATTGCTTGGATTTGGACACTATTTCTTCCACTCATGTATGGGTCGTATGACATTCAGAAATTTACTTTCTTTTTGCCTCATTTCCTCATCCATAAAATGGGGATGAAAGTAATATTCCTTGTCTCCTAGGGTTTTGAGGACTGAATAAAATAATTCATATAAAATACTTAAAATATACCCAGCAAATAATATATGCTTAATAAATATTACTACCATTTACCCAAACTATGAAACTTTAAGAATAAAGATTAATTTATCTAACTCAAGTTCTGTGTGAAATAAATAATGAATATGTTACAAAGTATCTATTAAAACCTAACTCTAGGTAATGAACACATCTAAAACAAATTTAGAAACTGTTCTAGAAATATTGAAGCTAGTATATAAATTTATCTGGCAAAAAAATCACAGATCAACTCTATGTTTAAAGCCTTATAATAAAATTTTGCTTGTCTAATATTACAAATGTTTTTAAAGGTGGATTAAATAAATAATATATAGCAAATCCCCCTAAAAGTACAGCTAATATTTCAACAGAAGAAAAGCATCTGGTAAAGAGAAGAACAAGGCCAGGCGAGGTGGCTCACGCTTGTAATCCCAGCACTTTGGGAGGCCGAGGCGGGCGGATCACAAAGTCAGGAGATCGAGACCACGGTGAAACCCCGTCTCTACTAAAAATACAAAAAAATTAGCCAGGCATGGTGGTGGGCGCCTGTAGTCCCAGCTACTCGGAGAGGCTGAGGCAGGAGAATGGCGTGAACCCAGGAGGCGGAGCTTGCAGTGAGCCAAGATCGCGCCACTGCACTCCAGCCTGGGTGACAGAGCGAGACTCTGTCTCAAAAAAAAAAAAAAAAAAAAAAAAAAAGAGAAGAACAAGACAAGCCACAGACTGAGAGAAATATTTGCAAATGACACATCTGATAAATAACTATTATCTAAAATATACAAAGAACTTTTAAAGCTCAACAATAAGAAAATGAGCAAGATGATTTTAAAATGAACAAAAGACTTAAATAGAAGATGTTCAAATAGTAAGTAAGCATATGAAAAGATTAAGGAATTGCTAAGTAAAACCACAATAAGATATTTCTACATATCTATTAGAATCGCCAAAATCCAGAACACTGACAACACCATATGCTGTTGAGGATGTGAAGCGACAGGAACCCCCTTTTATTGCTGGTGGGAATGCAAAATGGTACAGCCACTTTGGGAGACATTTTGGCGTTTCTTACCAAACTAAACATACTCTTACCACACAATCCAGCATTTTTCCTCTTTTTATTTATCCAAAGGAGTTGGAAACCTAGGTCCACACGAAAACCTGCACTGAGATTTTTATAGTATCTTTATTCATAATTGCCAAAACTTGGAAGTAAGCAAGATGTCCTTCAGTGAAAGAATGGATAAATCAACTGTGAGGCATCCAGACAAGGGAATATTATTCAGTGCTAAAAAAAAAATAAGCTATCGAGCCATAAAAAGACATGGAGGAAACTTAAATGCATATCACTAAGTTAAAGATGCCAATCAGAAAAAGCTATATACCGTCTGATTCCAATTATATGTGTTCCTGGAAAAAATCCCCAAACTATGGAGACAGTAAAAAGGTCAGTGATTGCCAGGGATTAGGAGGAAGGTAGAAATAGGCAGATACAGCAGATTTTTAGGACAGTGAAACTATTCTGTACAATACCACAATGATGTACATATGTCAATACACATTTGTCCAAACCCACAGAATGTACAACACCAAGAATGAACCCTAAGGTACACCAGGGACTCTGAGTGATAATGATGTGTCAATTATCATTACTTGTGCAAGATGTTCAATATACTTAGTTTTAATACAACATAGATTTTAATTTTACTACAAAATATTTTGTAACTGGGTATTAAAAGTATGTTTGGCTTCTACATTCTTTAGCCACGATTATAAAACAACCAGAGAATTAAGTTTAAATTTAAAAAAGTTTTAAGTTTACTGCCTGAACTTAATTAAACCAGATAATTTAATTTTTTTACCTTCAGCACCACCTTTTCCTTTTTTTTTTTTCCCCATTTTGCAAAGAGCCAAAAATTAGGAAATAAAGATTGGTAAGTAAAGCAATATACTCAGTATCTTGTAAAAACACCTAGAATTATGCAGCTATGCATAAAGAACTAAATCTTAAGAATAGTAGAAGCCGTTTGTGGTGGCTCACACCTGTAATCCCAGCACTTTGGGAGGCCGAGGCGGGCGGATCATGAGGTCAGGAGATCAAGACCGTCCTGGCTAACACGGTGAAACCCCATCTCTACTAAAAATACAAAAAATTAGCCGGGCGTGGTGGCGGGCTCCTGCCGTCCCAGCTACTTGGGAGGCTGAGGCAGGAGAATGGCGTGAACCCGGGAGGTGGAGCTTGCAGTGAGCAGAGATGGCGCCACTACACTCCAGCCTGGGCGACTGAGCGACATTCTGTTTCACAAAAAAAAAAAAAAAAAAAAAAGAATAGTAGAAAGCAGTACTAGCAAATGTAGAATAAATTATAACAAAATTGTTCAATTATATTCTAAATTACAACTAAAATGAAGCCTTGAGAGGGTAAAAACAACATTATCGAAAATAATTTGCATACATTGTGGCAACCAACATTTTTTTCTGATAACTTGAATTGACTTACCAAGAGACCTTAAACATTGGGAACTAAATTTCTATGCCAAATTTCAAATAACTGCTATATATATAGTATACGGGTAAATTCCTTTGAGACCAAACATGCTGTTAAACTATTTATTTACCCCAATGCCAAGTTTTTAACAGTTCATCTAAAATGTTGAATTAGGGGACTTGAAGCCTCCAAATGTTTGGAATGATGCTTATAGAATAACAAACAGAATTGTTAGAAAATAGTATCATTTCTAACTGCGAGTCAAATGGGTTAGCAGAGCAATTGGAGTGATCAATTTCTTCTATGCTAATGATGTTAACAAGTAGAGTGACACTTTGCCAAATGTTACCAGATAAATGGTTTCTAGAACAGTTTAGGCACCATATGTGCAAATAAAGTCTGTTTTTCTTTATTCCCAGAAATCAGGGGCTGGAATAGATAGTAATGCTCCCTTCTACCCAATAAGACCAGAAGTAATGATTTTCCTTTTCAGATTTATGTTCTCCCACATGTAAAATAGATAAAATAATATAGAACTATAGGTATTTTCCCACAAAGACATATCAAAATTAATATGGCTGTCTTGATTCATTATGCATATTTACAGTCTTTTCTTATCCTCAGGCATTAAATGACACATATAATTTCTGATAGAGCATAAACACAATCCCTTGATGTGAGAGTTTTTAAAATTGTTGCAATACCATGACCTTATTTGAGATTTTCAACAATCCAGCAAGTTTGCCAAAGTAGATTTTAGTGCTCTCATATAAAAGATGAAAAACTAAGGTTCAGAAGGTTGACATTAGTTCTCCAAGGTCATATGGCTAGTTAATTAGGTAGAGTCTAGATTAAAACCTAGATTAGTGACTTCTAAACCAATCTTTACTATAAAATTATGTCATATCCAATCCTAATATTAGAATTGAAGGTTTAAACAGTCTTAGGAAACCGTGCAGGGGTTGGAATAAATATTTAGATGTTTTGTTGCTGGTATATTCCATTTTCTATTAGGTGGAAACACATAGAAACATATTTCAGGAAATATCCAAGAAAATACAGACAGTCCTCAATTTAGGATGGTTCCACTTACAATTTTTCAGCTTTACAATGGTGGTTTCAACTGCGAATGTTAATGGTGAGTGTCCTTATAACCATTCTGTTTTTCACTTTCAGCACAGTAGTCAATAAATTACACGAGATATTCAACACCTTATCTCATATATAGGCTTTTTGTTACATGATTTTGCCTCTATAGACTAATGTAAGTGTTTTGAACATGCTTAAGATAGGCTGGGCTAAGCTATGTTTGGTAGGTTAGATGTATTAAATGCATTTGCCATTTATGGTATTTTCAACTTATGATGGCATTATTGAAATGCAACCCCATCATTAGTCAAGGAGCATCTGTAACATTTATGGCTGTGTTTCCCAAACTATGTAAATGGAACAAATATTCTGTAAGATAAAAATTAATTACTTTGGGGAACCGGGCATATTAACACCTTTGAATAGTCAAGGTACTGATAAGTGCTGCAATAAAGCTACCTGTTTTTGACATTGTTATGTCTGCAGGCCTACCTGGGCAGGCATATTTTCAAATGAAAGAGAGCTAGCTTATTCTTGGTAAATAGAGTTGCTTACCCTGAACCTAATGAACAGAGTCAAGAAAACAATGTCTCTTCCTTACCTCTAGTAGAATCTCCTCTTCAGCTTCCTCTTGGTAATCAGGTGGTCTGTGCTAGGCATGCTTTTCTTAAAAAATTATAAATTGGTAACTTTCACTGTCAAAACAATGTTGCTCTGCCCACCCAGTAAGTGTCAATTTTCTCCTGTATCTTATATGGCTTTGTGACCTCACAATACAATGACCTAAGTCCCAATTTAATAATACTGAAGCGTATCAGTTTAGGGATAGGGTCATGGAAACAGGCTTAAGTATTTATTCAAATTTAGTTATTTCCTATAGTATCTGAAAGTGGGGGTAACAAACACCCAATAGTATGTACTGCTATGTGCCTTTTATTTTCCTGTTCTTAATATTAAGTGAACATTCCACCAATATATCAGATATGTATTTTTGGAACTTACAAACATCTTTTGCATCCTATATCTATTGTATCCTGCTGCAGATGTTCAGAAATTGAGGACTGTTCCAATCTTGCAATTTCAAAATTATTTCCAGAGGAAGCAAAGATCAAAGGCCTCCACAAGCATGCATGGCCTTAAACATATTAGAAGATAAATTAAGCCATGTTCAGGCAGAAAGAAGAAGCGAGAGGTAGAATTTTAAAATTTAATAACAACGGCCTGCAAAAGTAGTCACTTTTTACTTTATTGAATCTCAATTTTCAGTGATACAGTAATAATAGTTTCCATTTTATTATTTCACCAGATTTGATCTGGGTCTGAATCTTAACAATGGCTTTTCCTAAAGGTACTAGCTTAAAATAATAAGGAATTACTTAGTCAAGATAGTTCTTGATCTGTAAATTTTGTGTCACATACATAGCAGTATATAAAATTCAATTTTTATTTTAGTTAAACTAAGTATCAAATGACCACAGTGACGATTCCAGCACTGGATCCCGTATTCCCTGGTATTCTATTAGGTCATATTTCAACTACTGTAAATACGTAAATTCTGTTACATAGAAGATCTGGAAATAACCAAACATTCTTTTAAAAGTCAAAACTGTTAGCACTTCAAACCCATTTACTAAAAACTAGAGTGAATAAAAAAGCTTGCTATTTCAAAGATTTATCTGTGTTATTAATAGGAATCATTAACATCTCTCGAGGGTTAGAAAAATATTTGCTTTAAGCCACATGTTCTCTAGACAACTACTGCTCCCTTTCGAGCATATTTAACTGTTTACCTTGAAACATGTTACACCTTTATGTCCTCTGCTTATCATTAGGATGTAACCAAAAAGAATTCTATTGTATGTTCTAGCTAACTACTTACAATTTCATTTGTCAAAAAATAAAAACAAACGTTTTTTACCTTATCAGTTTGCTCAGTGTTTTCAGACATTTACCTAATAAACTATTTAAAATAAAGATTCTGAGAAATATAACCTCCATGAAACTGCCTCAATAATGGTTAATTTAGGATACCAAATGTCTGATTAAGATGCATTAGAAATCTTAAGAAACAATAACGTTACATGTGGGATGATCAGAATGGTAGGTATTATAATAAAGACATTAGGAAAATCGTTTTAATAATCTCAGAACTTTGGCAGAACACTAAATTGCGGGGTTTTTTTCTATGTCAGAAGTACCTACAATTGTTTCTGAAAAGGAAGCATAAATATCAGACAAGGTGCCAGCTCCTCCAGGAATAGAGTAGAAAGGCACAGCCTTAATCTTTCTTGCATGTGCTTCCAAAAATTTGCTGGATACCTGGGAACATGGAATTAGACCTTGGCCTCTGCTTTTTCCTGGGCACCCAGTTGTATCTCCACTGGTCAGGTCGCATTTAACTGTGTATGAGAAATTGATCCAGTCTTTAGTTTCCTGGTGGCATACGAGAGTTTCCTCAGAATTGCCAGGGCCCACGCTATCCAGCTTCAAGTCATTTATCTTGAAGTTGCAGGCTTTTGGGGGGGCTATGTAGAAATATCAAGATGAATCAAGTTTCTCTCACTACTTCACATGCTTCAGCCTCTTCATGTAATGTCATTTTGGGCACCCACCATGAGACTGGTTTCTTAGTCCTTCAGTATAGAGTCTGGAAGGGGACAGTATATCTCATTCAGATTTGGAAAGAAATACAGATTTTTTTTCATCCGTAATGTGTTAAATACAGATATAATTTAAATTATAAAGCTCCCCCAGATGATTTATTTAATGTTTTGGCTAAATAAATTACTTCATGTACATGAAAGTGTTGAACTGATAACCAAACAAGATGGGTCATGCTGCTTTTCCATTTCTCTCTCAGTTTCACCCTAAGATCTCATAAAAGCACTGTTGGTTTTTAAACCTCACCAATTCCTCGGCAGCCAGTCACTCCTTAATGTTTTGCAAACTGGCTTTCCCATCTGCCATTTTCTAAAATGATCCTTTTGATTCTTTTCTTAATGTTTACTTAAGTCAGTCATTCTCCTATTTCTGTCCTTTAATCGCAACTGTTTCTTTTGGTTTTGTGGGTACAATAAAATATAATTTGTCTTTTTCCTTCACCTTCAAGATTAAAGCTGAGGAGGAGGAAGTTCTTGCCTATGAACTTATTAACAGTCTGAAATCTTATTAGCAGTGGCTTTAAAGCTTTGTCCAGGTATTAGAATAACTTAAAGTTATTCGAGTCTGCTTCTAAATCTTAAAAAGGCTCAAGTAAAAAGTGTGTGTGTGTGTGTGTGTCTGTGTGTGTGTGTGTGTTTTGTGGGGTGTGGTGGGGAGAGATAAAGAAAAAGCACATCTTGTTTTGTACGATAAGAAGAAATACTCCATTGTGAGAAAGATAATCTTGCTAATTAAGAAGGGAGTTAGGCAAAGGTTTTATCTTATGGGACTTTTGACAATCTGCCTCCAAAAACTTACTGCTTGTCTTTGGGAAGTGTGTGAGTTTGCTCTTATAGTCAGAGGAATAACTAAGACCTTCAGCTCTTATGGAGAGAAGACCTTCAAGGAAACTAGACAAGGAGCTCTGACCTACCTTGTACTATTTGTGTAACTCAGATTGTCAAAGCCTCTTTCTCATCCTCATCCTCCTTGTCATCATACTGTCTACCCCCCTCCCAACAAAAGCCAAAATTGTGTCTGATTTAAAGAACAAAATACCTCCAACGATTGACTGGCTGGTAACCCAGGCGTTAATTAATACTGAATTTCTTAGACTCCAGACTTACACTGTTGGGTAAAAGAGGAATGGATCCCGAAGGAAAGATTAAATGGGAGGAGTTTTTTCTGAAAGATGATTGGAGATTTAGATGTCAAAGATTAGAAGATATTTTCCAAGCGAGGCTCAAGACAAGAAAACAGGTTAGGATCTGGAGACTTCTACGAAGAAATGAATGGCATGTGAAGGTTTTAACTTCTTGGCTACTTTTTCTTTGGTTTTACATTTCTCCCCTTCCTACACACCATAATGTTACTGACCAAATGATCACTCACAAAAGTCTAATAAGTGCCAAATATCCTTGTGTTTTCACACAAAAATCAAGGAGTGAGGCTAAGTGGACATGGAACAAGAACCAAAAGGCACTATAGAGAGATGAACTATTACTGATCATTTTTAATTTACTGGCAGTAGGTTAGAAGAGGCTGAGGTGGAATCAATGACACTCAAGATTTTACAGCAACTTTGGGGAGGGTGTTGGATTTTCCAGAAACCATGGATTAGTGGTTAAGCCTAATTTGTCACCGGCCAAAGGACAGAGTGGCCCTAGTAGATCCTTGGGTTACTCACTTGGTAAACATTCTCCATGGCTCTTTTAATTCAGGTGCCCTTTATGCAATCTCTTCCACTCCCTTGGAGAGCACTGAGTCTTAGATCTGGGACATACTCAATCATTTGTTGGATTGAATGTCCTTGTTGAGATCATATAAAATAATCTCATTACTGGATAAAGAACAGAATCATTTTGCTGACTCCTGAGGCAGTGACTGAGTCTACCTTGAACACTGTTAAGCCCAGGGTGACTAGTCGAGTACCTTGAACTCTGGGAAGTGCTTAGTAAATGTTTATTGATGATTAATCCAAAAGGTTTCAGAAGCTTTACAGGAGGTTATAAACAGACTGAAAAAATCCATAAATCCCTCAAGACAGGGCCAGACTTACAAGAGTATTCAAACTGTTTTTTCTGAAGCAGTCTTAAAAGAAACACGAAGGAAAATTTTTCAATACCTATTAAAAGAAAAGAAACATGAAAGAAAAAATTTCAATATCCTACCTTTCTGAGATGGGCTTGCAAATGCAATCAGGATGTCAAATATTTATGGAAAGGTTTTGGCTTTCTTATTTAATCTTCTGAGATGACATTACCCTCAACTGTCTAGTTGTTTTGTAAATATCTTTAGCCTTTAGTAATCAGAAGCATGTGGAGTTCTATACTTCTGCAGGCTGCCAAGTATTATGTTAAAGTGAAAGCAAGTCTTAGACCAAACTCTCATTTTTATAAAGGTTGATTAGTAAGCAGACACAAATATTCTCATACATCGTCTCCTTGTATATTCAAGGAAGCACACACCTTCTGTCCTCGGAACTCTTGAAGAATAACAACTATGAATTGAAACTCCTTTTCTGTTATATCCCAGGCAGATGAAACAAGGTGAGGCCAGCCAGTGTTTGAGCTGCAGGCCATGAAATGAGACACATGGTACCAAATAGGCATCCAGACTGTGAACACTTTTCTGAAAGTATGAACCTGTTGAGATTTTATATTCTAGTGCCTCATTTAAGAAAGAGCAGCGAAATCAATACAACCTTTCTAGCCATTGACAAATTTTAAACATATTTGAATAGCTCATGTAGCCACCCTGAAAGGTAGTGTCCTGATTTGAGTCCTTCATTGCTAAGGAATAGATTATAGTTTACTTAAACAGACATATACAATCACACACTATACTGTTTATATTAAAGTTTTTTAAAAAGTATATTATCTTCATATAACATAATGGGTGACTTACTTATTATTGCTATTAATGTTATCATTATAAGGTTCATTTTCCAAATGAGAAAACTGAAGTTCAGAGAGTTTAATGTAGAAAAAACTTTATGGCCACCATGTAAATCAGAACTCAGCTCTGGGCTTCTCAGCATCCACAATAAAGAGGGAAACATGGTGGTTATGTAGCTTTCTTATGGCTAATAGAAGAACCCAGGGAACTAAGGAATATGTGTGAAAATGTTTATACAAATCATTTTGGACGATATTATGGACAATACACTTATTAATAGAGTAGTGCATACATAAAAAGTCTATTATTGTCAGATAAAATAATAGGTACATTACTTATTATTGCTATTAATACTATAATTATTAATCTCATTTTCCATGTATTTCATACATTAGCCTTGGAGAAAGGCAAGGGCATCATAGTATCTGCGTGAGGAATTAAAGTGTGTAATGATGCTTTAGTACTTCCAGGTAACCTGGCTTACTAGAGAGATGAAATTTAATAAATAGATAATTGATACATTCATTACACTATTTTTTCTCTTCTCAGGAAAGGGGTATGATGAGTAAGAATCACATGAGGATCTTTCACGGAAAAAAGTTTACATCCCTGTGACAATTTTTTTTATTGTCACTGTGAATATTTGGCAGGAACTGAATGGCAGACACTACAGAACACAATTGCTAGCAAGTAGTTTCTGCCGTTGACTGAAGAATGATCTACATGCTCTTAACTTTCGGCATAAAAATTAAATTTTAAACTCCACTTTTCATCCTCTTCTCTCATTTCCCTCCCCTTTATACTCTACTCATTCTTCCATCATTAATAAGTGCAACTCTCCCAATGAACAATTCTGTCCTTTTGCTTTTATTCTTGTTGTCTGCGTCACCTGGTATGCCTTTGCCAGTTTCTCTCCTGGCCATCATCTCCCAAAAAGTTCATCTGTTTGTGATTTGTGTCTCCTGCATACCATATTGCCTGATATATCATTGGTCCTTAAAACTTTGTGGAGTGAATAAAGGGCTGAATGCCTTTACTCCTTTCTTTCATTATATTACACCTGGCCCATTTAGATTCTCGGGGACTTAGAGCTGTCAGGCAAGGAACAAATTTTGTTTTGGAAACTGGACCAAGGTTTGGAGGCATGGGGTGAGGGTGATCTACTATACAGTGATGTTTATTTTTTATTTTTTGAGACGGAATTTCACTCCTCTTCCCCAGGTTGGAGTGCAATGGTGCGATCTCGGCTCACCGCAACCTCTGCCTCCCAAGTTCAAGTGACTCTCCTGTCTCAGCCTCCCGAGTAGCTGGGATTACAGGTGCACACCACCACACCCAGCTAATTTTTATATTTTCAGTGGAGACAGGGTTTCCATGTTGGCCAGGCTGGTCTCGAACTCCTGACCTCAGGTGCTCCACCTGCCTTGGCCTCCCAAAGGGCTGGGATTACAGGCGTGAGCCACCATGCCCGGCCTACTATACAGTGATTTGATCTCAGGATAGTGCTATCTGCTCCCTGCCCTGAAGTTCAGTCTCTTTCCTGGTGTGGTCTGCAGCTGCTTTCTGCAAATTAGCAACAGACAGGCTCTTACAGATCCTAATGGTTACAAGAGAAGTTTGGATTCAATGAACAATGTCATCTTATCAGTAGTAAATGTAAAGATATTGTTCATTTGAAAATTACACATGAACTTTCAGTGACAAATGTGTTAGATCATAGGGTGAAAAATTATACTTAGGACCCACTGCAACCTCTTTTACTTACATTTAGGTACCTTATTTTATAAGGCACATTAATTACTTTAACTTTGCATGCTTTAAAAAATATTATTAAATACAAATTTCCCTTCACATATACAATAATAAGGAATTAATTCCCAGCCCTTGGCTTAAAGATAAAGCTAAACTGTTTCACTGGCTGGGGTATCCCACTCAGCAGCATAGCTAAAGTCTAGCTAGTACAATTTTGTAAAAGTCAATGCCCTCAAAAAAATCTAACAACCCCGTCTTAACCCAAATGTCGTACGTACTTTGACTAGTAAATTCACCTTTAGTGAACTTTGAGAAATTCTGAGCTTTTCCTAAAAATAAATACAGATTGTGATTGTAAATTTTTTCAGCTCCACTTCATATGTTTTTCCTAGATACAGTAGAATGAATGAATAAGTGTGTGTGTGTGTGTGTGTGTGTGTGTGTGTGTGTGTGTTGTAAACCAGGGGCGGGGGGGATAGATATAGCAACAGGTGGTAAGTTGAATCACATTTATTCATCTATGCCATACAAAATGAGATTTTTACCTCTTTAAATTATGAGCCACAAAATTGTTTGGGCCTCAACACTTCTAAGTCTTGAATGTAGAGGATAAAAACTTTCCCTAGCCGACTGATATTTCTGAAACCAAATGAGGGTTTGGTAAGGAGTGGCAAGACAAGGCTTTTATGCGCTACTTATCTGCTTGTGTTAGGGCTCTTATCTCCAGATTTGACAACAGGCTAACCATATATGTTTGGACATGTTTTAATTGAAGCTTGTTACCTATAACGTCCAGGTAATGACCCAAACAGATGCAACGTTCTGCTCTCCACAGGACAAGGATGCATTCTGACGAGAAATTTCTCTCTCTAATTTCCTTTGTTTCCCATTTCTATTTTGATTTCCTGGGCCTGCTGTATTTGGCAGGCAGACACATTTTCCAGACGAAGCAGTGAGGAGGGTGATAATCAGGACATGCTTTATGATGTTCTTTTCAGGTTGCTTTATGCAGCACCATATCTAAAGAACCTAGCCTTCCTGAATGTCCAGGCAGGTGGCTCCTTTATGAAGCCCACTGAAATAGCTTGTCCCAAAATGGACAAGTTATAAGCTACCAACTGAGAAGGTAAAAGCACCATCACTATGGGTTGCCTAAGGTCAGTCACTTGGACTAAATGTACAAAGATGAGAACTACATGGACTTTGGGGCTGCTTTTAAAATGGGCCAATAAATAATCACCATTCAATCAGAACAGCAGTAAAGAGACTGGATATATTCAAAGGCAGTAAAATGGAGGTGAAAGCTACTTTCTTTCCATTTAACCGAGCCGTTGTAAGGATCAAGTAAGGATCCAAATGAAAATCATTTCAGAAAATGTTAAAATTTAATTCTTATCTATCCCACATATTATCCTTTCTATTATTATTTTACTATTTTTCATGACTCCAGCTGGAAGGAAGGTGGAAGTCAAATTTAAATTATTACACCTTTACAAAGTTATTAGAAATGAATTACCTCTTAAAAATGAATGTAGGATAGGTAGCATTCCTGCTGGCTCTCAGGCTAAGCTTAGTGTGTAAATCTATTTGGTCAAAAAAGACCTTTTGTTTTAGGGGACTAACTATCAAAATTAAAAATTGAGAGTGTTTCCAACAAAAATTTCATATTCCTTTTATTTATTGGAAAATTAGGAGGTTTGGTAGCAATGGTTTCTCATTTAGCATTAAGTCATTCATTCAGTCATTCATTCAACAAATTCTCATTGAGAGATGGGCACTTTTGTACACATTGAGAAAATGACAGAACAAAGTGGCAAAAATCAGCTAGAACTAGCAGGAACCGCTTCTGTACACAGCTTTTTGTACTTTAGTTTTATCATAGCCCCCACCACCCCTATATTATATTCAGACAACCAGGATCACTACACTCATTTATTTTAACTGCCTTGTCCCTATAAACATTTGTGTTTGTGATGCCTGGAATATACTTTCAGTGTGCACTCAAATTCTAGAAAGAGACCTTAAGTGGACCCAATTTATTGCATTTCAAATAATACATGAAGGATAAAGTTGCGAAGAAAATTGCCAGCTGTTATTACACTCAACTCAAGCCTCTGTTAAGTACCTGCTATGTGTACCTTTTTTGAAGGATTACTATTGGAACTGAACCTTGACAGGAGAGGAGTTTCGACAGGAGAGGAGTTTCTACAGCAGGACGCATGGGGAGGGTGACACTTCAGGTGAAGGTAGTATGACCGACACATTTAAGAATGCTGAAGAGATGAGTTTGGCAGGAACATGAGAAGAAGGAGGGAGTATTACTATTTCAGAGCCCTATACCTGATGCAAAAAATGCAGGGGCTATTGTTACTATGTCAAAAGAATTAGCTATTACAAGTAAAAAATCTGCCAGAAAATAACAACAGGATAACATAGAATCAAGTGGTTTTAAAATATTATGCCCTTATAATGCCTAAATAATAGAAAATAACCACACACTTGGATCACATAGTTCTACTCTACTTGTAAAGGTTGAAAGGGGAGGAATACAGATAATTTAGCAGTTTTTAAATGTCTACATTACTTGATCTTATCAAACTCCCACATACTTGGGCATGATTAAACTGTTTAGATAAGATTTCTCACACAGTATTCCAAGATATTAAGCTTGACGAGTCATGATGGTAAAAATATTTATTAAGCCTCAGCTTCAGTCTAGGAAACATTTTTAGCTTCTTCTGATGTTAAACATAACCTATAAAATCATATTGTCCCCATGACATTTTTGGAAAGAATGATGAGATATACCCTATTGTGCATCTGTATAAACTGTATATAGCTATCTATCTTACCAATAGAGTTTAGAGCAGTAGTTAAGAAGTTAGCATGCCATGCTAGCACATGACATTTTGTAGTTCAGAAAAAAGCTTCTAACGTCTTTAGGAGCCAAGAAATCTCCTCTTCATTAACATCAAATTTATTTATTTATTTTTAGTAAGTATTGTGCAAATACCATGTACCTGGTGCTAGATTAGGTACATGGAAAAGGCAGCTTAGAAAAATCACAGAAGTTGTCCTCCAGGAGTTCATGATTTTCAAGGGTCTAGTTTTCCAATATAGCATTTGCACAGGTTTAAGGAAAGGCAGAGTATCTTATTTTATATTCTCTTCTCAGTCCCAGGTTAAGGCAAGTTTTCATATGGAGAGTGAATTGACTCCTAAACTAGATTAACAATTATGATGGGAACAATTAACTGAGGAAGAATTTATTATCACAAATGGTATCCTCACAATTAAGTTACATAAATATTTAATCTTACTCTCTGCAGTGCATTTGGTTGGAAGGAATATACAGAAATAATAAAAGTCACATCCATTCAACACTTGGATCATCTGTAGCTGTCACTCCTCTAGACACTTCATGGACATTATAATTTTTAAACTATGACCCAGGTCTGTCAGGTTGCAAAGTATATTTTCTTTCCTCTACACTATGCTCTGGTGCTTGCGCTCAGTGAACTCATAAATCTAATGGGAGAAACAGGGCTACCACACATAAAGCAATAAGAACATAAACAGAAACTAGTTCTGGGGCCTTGATTTTAAAGCCCAAACAAACAAACAAACAAAGGAACAGTGACAATACAGCAAATCCAGTTCAAGAAAGGGAAAGGTGAAGGCTCTAGTGGCAGTGACAGAGTATAAGGCTTCTTCTTTCCAGCATCATGCCTGGGTGAACACAGATTTGCCTCCATTCCTTCTCAATGTGTGACCTTGCACTCAGATGCTCATTTCTTCATCTGCAACATGGCAATATTACTTATTGCACTGTGAGACTAAAAGTTAGATGTAAAAGGTCTTGCATGATGTCTGCCCTAAAGTAGAAGCTCTGTGTTGTTAAATTTCACAGGTATTTTCTTCTTTTTGTGATTTAACCTCATAGTAGTTTCTGACAAAGTGACTGATGATTACTCTCTGGAAATATTCCTCACTCTTTGTGGCCTGGGATGCTACAGTCTTAAAAGTTTTCTTCCTATCTCTTGAATACTCTTGGTTTCTTTTGGGACTCAGTGCCAAGTTTCATCTGCTTCTTTTATCACTGTATACTTTCTCTATATACAATCTCATGTGCAACCATGACATGTGCATGTATATTCTGCCAACTCACTAGGCAATATTTCAGACTTTGACCTCTCTTTGAGTTCCAAACTGGAATATGCAGCAGCCTATTCAGTATCTCCACTTGACCATCTTACCAGCATCCTAAGAAGAGTATGTCCACACCTGAACTCCCTGTATCACACCACCTCCCCCAGCTAAACTCCTTCTCCTTTACTTTCCTCTAGCTTTGTAAATGGCACCACCATCCTGCTAGTTGTTCAGACCACACATCTAGGGATCATTTTTGATAATCTTCACCTCCTTGTGCTCATATACAGTCAATCATGAAATCTTTTCATGACTTCCTCTTAAATATATTTTAAATCAAACCTCAACTTTTCATCTTCCCCTGCTGCAACCTAGTGTAAGCCAATATGACCTATAGACTAAAATATTAAATGAGTCTTCCTTTTTTTTTTCTTCACCTAGGTCATCCTACACAGAGTCACCAAAAAGTCTTTTCAAATCTGAAAATCTATTAAGATCACATCTAAACTTTAAGCCTTTTAATGGCTTTTCATTGCTCTTAGGATACAAATAAAAACCTCAACCTTTGCCTAAAATGCTACCTTATAATCTGGCACTTGAGTAGTCCTCCAACTCCATCTCATGCCATTCTCCACACACTCTCAATATTCTCCAGCTAGACTCGCCTTTTTAACATTCTTCAAGTGTCCCAAGCCTGCACCTGAGTCAGGGTCTTTCAATCTGCTGGCCCTTCTAACGTTGCCTGGTCAGTTCCCAGTCAAAACTTCAAGTGTTAGCTTAAACTTTCTCAGAAAAGATTCCAGGAACCTCCATGCTAAATTTGGTCCTTTTGTTACATGCTCCCATAAAATTCTGTGTTTCTTCATCCTAGCATTTAGGTCATTCATAATATACA